>NC_041397.2:294509125-294616625 GCF_900747795.2 Erpetoichthys calabaricus | reverse complement strand
AAGCCAGTCCTCGGGAGCAGCGGTGCTCACTAGTGAATCATTCAGTCTGCAAGCCACAATTTGCAGAGTACGGCAGTTAAGAGGATCACATTTGAAAGAAATGCTGGTTTATTTATACTCAAGGGAGGGATAATTACAGGGAGATTATGAAAATAATATATAAGGAAATAAGTCACAAGGAAGGGATGGTTAAAGGGAGAACAAAAATCTCTTGAAAGTAATAAATGCCTGAACTGAATACTCAAGAAATAAGGAAGGGATGATTACAGATTGAAAATAATAAATAACTGAATGGCATACATAAGACTTATAGAAGGGATGACTACAGGGAAAATACAAAGAACATAAAAGTAATAAATGAGTGCATAGAATACACAAGACATAAGGAAGGAATGATTACAAGGAAAATATAAAGAAATTAAAAATAATAAGTAACAAATAAGTGAATAGAGTACACAAGACTCAAGGGGGACGATTACAGGGAGAATATAAAGTATAGAAAACTGATAAATAAGTGAGCAGAATATACAAGACTAAGAGGAAGAATGATTACGGTGAAACTACAAAATAAATGAATAAGCAAAATACATATAACAAAGGGAAAACAAAAAGATCAAATTAGCAAACAGAGCACACAAGGCACAAGGGAGGAATAATTACAGAAAAAACGTCCATCCATCCATTATCCAACCTGCTATATCCTAACTACAGGGTCAGGGGGGTCTGCTGGATCCAATCCCAGGGTGCAAGGCAGGAAACAAACCCTGGGCAGGGCGCCAGCCCACCGCAGACAGAAAAAACATGAAAGTAATAAATAAGAAAACAAAACACAAGACAGGTGGAAGGGATGAGTACAGGGAAAACATAAAAAATAGCAAATAAGTGGAAAGAATATGCAATACTCAAGGAAGGGACGATTAAAAGAAGAGTGTAGAAGCAATTGAAAATGAAGAAGACACAAGAAGGGGAAAACAATAAAGGACAAAACAATCAAATAAGCAAACCATATAGAAAAAAGACAAATGAGGGATGATTACAGAGAAGGAATGAACAAGTCACAAGAGAAAGCTGCTTACAGGGACAGCATAAAAGTAATAAATAAGCAAGAAAGGGACGATTACAGGGAGAACAACACATAATAAATAAGCAGACAGAATGTACAGCATACAAGAAAGGGGTGATTACAGGCAAGGTAAAACAATAAAAAGGTAATAAAAACAAACAAGTCACGAGAGAGGGATGATTACAAGGAAACATAAAGAACACAAAGTTATAAATAAGTGAATAAAATATGCCTGACACAAAGGATATACACTGAAGAGAGAACAAAATGTAATAAGTAAGTAAAGAGAATGCACAAGACACAAAGGAGGGATGATTACAGGGGGAGCAATAAACTAATAAATAAGCAAAAGAAAGCACAAGAATCAAGGATGGGGTGATTATTAAGAGAAAATAAATAACCTACAGGAGGAAGGTATGATCACAGGGAGAACATCAAGTTAAAACAATACAAGACATAAGACACAAGGGATAGGTAAATACTGGAAGAACAGGGACCTGATCAACATGCAAAAAGAGTGCAGAATATACAGTTAAGGGTTCATTACACAGAGACTATTCAATAGAAGAAATATACGCTAACACATGAAGCAAGGAACGGGGAGATGACAGGGACAAAGTCAAAGTAATGAAGAAGCAGAAAGAAAACACAAGCAAACAGAAAGTAACCATTATGGGCCCATTGTGTCTGACTAAATAGGCTTTGCACCCCTGTCTGTCTATCAGGAGAGGTGGCTCACCTATTTGACCCTCCGGAATAAACTGCAGTGTTCCCCCTCACTCTCTGGCAACTCTGCCATTCACATCTTTACCCCACCTCAAATCTGGCTTAATGGGGTCACAGGAAGGAAGCCACACTTTAAGATTGATCGATGTGAAAGAGACTGAACGATAGATGGATAGATAGATGGGAAAGGCACTATATAATTAGATAGATAGGTGGGAAAGGCACTATATGATTGATAGATAGATGGATAGATAGGTAGGTAGGTGGGAAAGGCACTATAAGATAGATAGATAGACGAGCTCTATATCAGATAGATAGATCTGAAAGGCACTATATGATAGATAGAGAAAGAAAGATAGGCAAGGCACTATATTAGATAAGATATATAGGTAGATGTGAAAGACACAATGATAGATAAATAGATCTGAAAGGCACTATATGACAGATAAAGAAATAAAGCACTATATTATAGATAGATGTGAAAGGATACTAAATAATAGGCAGATAGATGGATAAGGCACTATATTATAGATAGGCATGAAAGGCACTATATAATAGATAGATAGGTGTGAAATGCACTATATAATAAACAGACATATATGACACTATATTATAGATAGATAGGAGTCAAATCCACTATATAATACAGTAGATAGATAGGTAGGTGGGAAATACCCTGAATGATAGATAAATAGATCTGAAAGGCACTATATGACAGATAGAGAAATAAAGCACTATATTATAGATAGATGTGAAAGGATACTAAATAATAGGCAGATAGATTATTAAGGCACTATATAATAGATAGATAGGTGTGAAAGTCACTATATAATAAGCAGATAGATAGATAGATAGGTGTCAAAGGCACTATATAACAGAGACAGATAGATTGATAGATATGAATGGCACTATATGATAGATAGATAGATAGATAGATGTTAAAGGCACTATATAATAGATAGATAGATAGATAGATAAGGCACTATATAACAGATCGATAGATAGATAGATAAGGCACTATATAACAGATGTACATTTTTCTGTTGTAGTACACAGTGGCAATGCTGCATTTTCGGTGAAGATGCTCAGCCACAAGGAATTGCACTGAATGGTCAAATTTATTGCCACCATTAATGTTGCTGATCAGGACAGATCCGAGTAGTTGTGTGGGGACACGAGATCACAAATGAATGTCGAGAGAAGGCCACACCAGAGCCAAGCACGGAGTAACATTTCCCTTTTTTTTATCATGCAATTTATGTTTTGAATAGAAGCCTTGGTGCCGATTTATCATGTGAAAAGTGAGGCTCCGTCAAGAGATAACGCAATGCAGTGCCGAGGTCCTCACCGGGTTACAGATTAATCTTAAAGAGATGATTGAGCCCCGGTGAATTGAAAGACTCCAGTCGGAATGAATCCAGAAAATGTTCAAAGACGTGTTGCAAATTGGGGAATTCAATTACATGGGAGGTGAAAACAGGTACAGAAAAATTAAACGGAATGAAATCATTACAATGCCATTCAGAATTCATCAGGCCCGCTCCTTCATCGGCGAGACGTAGCCTGGCGCGGTTCGTAAGTGACAAGTGAATTGTGCCCCACTGGGTATGAGATGCTCCTTGTTACACAAATGCAGCTGATTCCAGATCCACATGTGCCAGCCAGCCAGCCTTCCCTCCCTCCCTCCATCCTTTAAGACTCATTACTCCATTATAGAGGCTGCAGGGACCCTCAGTCCATTTTGTTAAAATGTGTTTCATTTGGGTAGCCAAAATCGGGATGGGATGCTGGGGACTGATATACAAGACACCTCTCCAGAAACTAAAACAAGCAAAAAGGGTGACCATGTGGTCAATCAGTTAATCGGAAAGAGGGCATGGGACCCTGGGTGCTATGACAGTGGTGTGACTTTAAGAGCTAACCCTACACCTGACTCCAGTTAGTCACAGACCCTCCACCGTCAACAACTAACAACAGCACGCCAATGGACGCCATGTTGGCATCCCTTGAATTGTAATCTGCTGCCTATGGATATTTCTGGGCCTCCACAAGCCTATTCATATCAAACCATCCACCCAGAACTGGGGGGACAGTTGCTAATCAGGGTACCCTTTACTAGCCTGCCCACCTCGTAACTCACCATGAAGCTGTCACTCTTTCCTTTTTGCCCCTGTAGAGTAGTGACCAGGTCACTGTCCGTGTGCAGTTTTAACGTTCTCCCTGTGTCCCACCGATAGGCATTTTGTCATGGGATGGTAACTATTCTTGTCCTTGATGTTACCTGGACAGATTCACAACCAACTCTGATGTATCTGGATATATAGTAAGGGGGGTTGGAAAATGAAAGGGTGAATGAATGAATGAATGAATGAATGAATGAATTCTAAGAAGGCCTGCATCTTATGATCTGGAGTGTTGGAATTAAGGAATTCCATGAGGTGAAGTTGGGAAAGCCATTCCTGATTTTAAATGTCACTAGAAAGGCGCTATATACCCTCATTTCTAACCTCACGCTGAGAACCAAGGGAATCCCTCATAGCAGCCTGCCCATCACCCAGCTGGCACTTCATTCTTTCTTTTGTATTAAGAATCCCGATATCCAGGAGTGGATGTGCCCCTCTGTAGTGGTTTTTGCATCGTGAGCGGCTTAGCTTGTAAACGCGCACGCTGAGAGCGAATAAACCCAATCTGTGGCTCACTCGCATTTCTGACACAGCGTTTGCAAAAGAGCTGTAAATGTTTGTCCCTCTGCCAGCGGGTTCACTGACAAAATAATCAGCGGCTGCCTTCTCATTCCTCGGCTGACACCGGCTCATTGTGATCCAGGTGCAGCCAACTGCGGGACTGCCGACTTGCTTCAATTCACCGTGCTCGGCAGTGCCCGTGCCTCATTGTGGAGTTTCTCCAGGAACCTCGCTCGACTTTCAAGCTGGCACCTGGCACCGAAATAGCTGGCAGGTAATGAAAAGGAACCTGTGCAATCCATTATGCTCTCCACAATGGAGAAATCCTTTTAGCTCTGAACTAAAGTGCCATGCGTAGGTGGAAGGCAAAAAAGCAATAATGAGAGAAGAGCGTCTGGCCAGAATTGCTTTTGGACCACCTGAGTGGACAAAGCTGCCCTTAGTACCAACTTACAGTAAAGGGCTTCTGGTTCTAAGGACCCTTAAAGGCCTGGGAGAACAGGAGCTGTTGGTAGAGGCCTTAGAGTTGAGCCCACAAGGGTTTGCTGTGCTCACTTGGCCCTTCACGTTGATAACCTGAATGAGGGGTAAGGGGGGCTTATTAAAATATATGCCCTCCAGCCTGACTCGCTCGTCTATTCTACGATGATCCCTGAGACTCCCGTACCCTCAGTGCTGCCCTTTGTTCCACACGACATTGTGGTCAGCTATGTCTCTGTGGTGACTTATATTTAAATATGTCCGCCGGCCTCACTCTCCAGTCTGTTAGACTTGCACTAAGACCTCCTCTACGATACCTGAGACTTAACGGAGCTACCCGATAGCACCAAATCGTGGAGACGTCCCTCCCGTTTGCCCTGCTGTTTTTTATTCCAGGTGTGGGTCTCTTTGCCTAAAGGTTACTGTCACCATTTTTGTGATCCCACTTAGAGAAAGGCAGATGTCACTTTGAGTGAAGGACGAGACCGGATTTACAGATCTTTGTCATTGAGGTGACTGCCATTTTTAACTTTGGGTACCTGCCGGTTGTACACATTTCTATATTAGCGGCACTACACAAGGCTGTAATGCGTGAATCAGGAAAAGAAGCTGCTGAGCCTGAAGCCATAATGCGGAGTCTGCAAGTGCCTGACGTACCAGCTCTTGGACAAGAGACCCTGTGGGGAACAAAAAGCAGCACTGTGGCTGTGGTGCCAGCAGGTGGCACTGTAGAGTCTCAGGGAACGTCAGGAAGTGGTGGTGAAGATGCCATGTTGTGTCACATCTCAGCTAAAAGTGGTCACTCGCCACGTGCTCCAAATTCTAGGAAACCTAAGAAACTGGTAAGGCGATAGCCACAGTGTCAAGTCCACCAAGGCTTACCAGGCTCACCTGACCTGCCATTGGCAGAAATGAGCACCTACCCGTAAACGTGGTGGTGAAAATAACAAGTCATTTTAGTGACAAAAACATTACAGAGAGCTCCGCCCACCCATCCTATCAGCAAGGTAACTGTGCATCATTACAGAGAGCTCCGCCCACACCTTCTATCAGCAAGGTAACTGTGCATCATTACAGAGAGCTCCGCCCACACCTTCTATCAGCAAGGTAACTGTGCATCATTACAGAGAGCTCCGCCCACCCATCCTATCAGCAAGGTAACTGTGCATCATTACAGAGAGCTCCGCCCCCACCTTCTATCAGCAAGGTAACTGTGCATCATTACAGAGAGCTCCGCCCACACCTTCTATCAGCAAGGTAACTGTGCATCATTACAGAGAGCTCCGCCCACCCATCCTATCAGCAATGTAACTGTGCATCATTACAGAGAGCTCCGCCCACACCTTCTATCAGCAAGGTAACTGTGCATCATTACAGAGAGCTCCGCCCACCCATCCTATCAGCAAGGTAACTGTGCATCATTACAGAGAGCTCCGCCCACCCATCCTATCAGCAAGGTAACTGTGCATCATTACAGAGAGCTCCGCCCACCCATCCTATCAGCAAGGTAACTGTGCATCATTACAGAGAGCTCCGCCCACACCTTCTATCAGCAAGGTAACTGTGCATCATTACAGAGAGCTCCGCCCACACCTTCTATCAGCAAGGTAACTGTGCATCATTACAGAGAGCTCCGCCCACACCTTCTATCAGCAAGGTAACTGTGCATCATTACAGAGAGCTCCGCCCACCCATCCTATCAGCAATGTAACTGTGCATCATTACAGAGAGCTCCGCCCACCCATCCTATCAGCAAGGTAACTGTGCATCATTACAGAGAGCTCCGCCAACACCTTCTATCAGCAAGGTAACTGTGCATCATTACAGAGAGCTCCGCCCACCCATCCTATCAGCAAGGTAACTGTGCATCATTACAGAGAGCTCCGCCCACACCTTCTATCAGCAAGGTAACTGTGCATCATTACAGAGAGCTCCGCCCACACCTTCTATCAGCAAGGTAACTGTGCATCATTACAGAGAGCTCCGCCCACCCATCCTATCAGCAAGGTAACTGTGCATCATTACAGAGAGCTCCGCCCACCCATCCTATCAGCAAGGTAACTGTGCATCATTACAGAGAGCTCCGCCCACCCATCCTATCAGCAATGTAACTGTGCATCATTACAGAGAGCTCCGCCCACACCTTCTATCAGCAAGGTAACTGTGCATCATTACAGAGAGCTCTGCCCACCCATCCTATCAGCAATGTAACTGTGCATCATTACAGAGAGCTCCGCCCACCCATCCTATCAGCAAGGTAACTGTGCATCATTACAGAGAGCTCCGCCCACCCATCCTATCAGCAAGGTAACTGTGCATCATTGCAGAGAGCTCCGCCCACCCATCCTATCAGCAAGGTAACTGTGCATCATTACAGAGAGCTCCGCCCACCCATCCTATCAGCAATGTAACTGTGCATCATTACAGAGAGCTCCGCCCACACCTTCTATCAGCAAGGTAACTGTGCATCATTACAGAGAGCTCTGCCCACCCATCCTATCAGCAATGTAACTGTGCATCATTACAGAGAGCTCCGCCCACACCTTCTATCAGCAAGGTAACTGTGCATCATTACAGAGAGCTCTGCCCACCCATCCTATCAGCAATGTAACTGTGCATCATTACAGAGAGCTCCGCCCACCCATCCTATCAGCAAGGTAACTGTGCATCATTACAGAGAGCTCCGCCCACACCTTCTATCAGCAAGTCGGCTATTTTGACAGATGATTTAGAGTAACACTAGAAATGATAAAGCTGAGCAGCTGAAATACAATTTTGTGCAAGAAGTACCAGCCACTGAAGCACAAACCCACAGGAGCAAATAGCCTTAAATGACAGAGGCCTAATTTCAAAGATGGGTTAGAAAATGGATGGATGGATGGAATTGCATCTCCCATTTAGACATCGGTGTGATTGAAAAGCTGAGCAGCTGAACATAAAAAAAAGTACACAGGGGGAGGTAGGGGACCCCACAGAGCTTTTACACAAGATGATTGTAATTAAGGGTCCTATTCAGAAGTGCCGCTCAATCTGGGTGATTTAAAGTAAATTTGAGGTGCCAGTGGTTCTTCCAGGCTCCCTTTAACAATGACCCAGAGCATATGGATTTTGTATTTAATTTCATTATAGACACCTTAACCAAATAAAACATAACACAAGATGCATCAAGTAATGAATTGTAAGCAGGCTGCAGCACGAGATGTCAATGTGTATAAATCAAGGCAAGAAAAATGAGAGATGAAATCTCACAGCAGAACATAAATCGAAACCTGGGCTGGATGTTAAAGTTCAAATGTTCTTAGATAAGACAGAGAGGGGGCGCTGTTGTGTGAATGAGTGCGACAAGGATGTCAGAACTGTCACTTGTCAGGCAGGCATGTTTATAAGCCTGCAGTGTCAGCAAGAAAACCGAGAAGCACAGGGCAAGCTGACTGAAATAATCCAATATGCAGCAGGGTGTTGTGACACGTTCAATTTGAGGGCCGTGTAAGTGAGAAGCAGAGCCTTGAAGAGCTTCAGGAAATGGATAAAGAGACATTGGAGCTAGAAAAGGGGGAACCCCTGGGGTGAGATCAGCATTCTTGAAGCAGCACATCAAATCAAATATATATAAATAATTAATATAATATTGTAATGCATAACAGCAATATGTCTTTATATAGCACATTCTCATACAAAACACACAGCTCAAAGAAGTTAAAGAAAGAAATGGCAATTACAAAAAATACATATAAATAAAAAGCAAAAAAGAAAGAAAAAGTGGTGACTCACACAATAGCCGTCCCAAAATGAACAGTCGCCTTCAGTCAGTGGGCTGAATAGATAGAGCTCCGCCCAGAAGGGGCGTGGTCTCCAGAAGTGCTTGGGAGGCGTGGCCAGGTGTCTTATTGGTGCTGCCCTTTGGATCTGCTGATGAGATGAGGAAGTTAGCAAACAGCGAGTGGAAGTGCTTACCTCGCTGGACCCTCGAAGGTGTCCCCTGAATATGTGTGTGTGTGACAACACAGCAAATCAATACAAACTGCCCAGACAATTAATTGTTTTTTTTTGCATTTTGCATATAAGATTTGTTGGAGTTTCAGATGGAAGACATTTAATGCTGACAAAAAAACTCAAAGAGAATAGCAAAGCAAATTAAAGTGGTCTGCAGGTTGTTGAGAGCACTCTGACTTACTTCAAGGCAGCTTCCACTCTGAACGTTGACTTCCCGCTGCTTGTATTGTGGGGTGGGACTGGGTCAGTGGTCCTCTCGGGTGAACTGTGGGTGAAAAGGAACAGGCATTAAATGAGAGCGCCCCCTCTCTGTTCGGGGTGGTATTGTCAAAACTTGAGGAGCCCTGAAGGTATCCCCTATACACATGTGACTATATTTATATATACCGGTGACACACACGGACCCCCGACCACATACATTTCACTGTCGTTGTCATGTTAGTATTCACTATCCTGCACTCGACACTCAGCAGATGGTACTTAGCTCTTCACTTTCTTTCCACCATGTCACTTTGTTTAGAATGTTAGAACACTCTAGATGAGAACAGCCCAACAAAGCTCGCCAGTCCAAACCACTTAATTCTTCTAAAATAACATCAAGTCGAGTTTTGAAAGTCCCCAATGTCTTACTGTCTACCACACTACCTGGTCTCTTATTACAAGTGTCTGTCGTTATTTTTTTGTAAAGAAAAACTTCCTAATGTTTGTGTGAAATTTTCCCTTAACAAGTTTCCAACTGTGTCTCTGTGTTCTTGATGAACTCATTGTAAAGTCACAGTCTCGATCCACTGGACTAATTCCCTTCATCATTTTAAACACTCCAGTCATGTCTTCTCTTAATCTTCTTTATCTTAAACTGTAAAGGCTCAGCTCTTTTCATCTTTCCTCATAACTCATCCCCTGTAGCCCTGAAATCAGCCTAGTCGCTCTTCTCCGGACCTTCTCTTGTGCTGCTATGTCCTTTTTGTAGCCTGGAGACCCAAACTGCACCCAGTACTCCAGATGAGGCCTCACCAGTGTGGTATAAAGCTTCAGCAGAACCTCCTTGGATTTGTGCTCCACACATCAAGGCGCTATATAACCTGACATTCTGTTTGCCTTCTTAATGGCTTCTGAACACTGATGGGAAGTCGATAGCTTAGAGTCCACTACAACTCCTAAATCCTTCTCATAAGGTGGACTCTCGATTTTCAGACCTCCCATTGTGTATTCAAACCTCACATTTTTACTTCCTATGTGTAATACTTTACATTTACATTTACTGACATTAAATTTCATCTGCCACACATGTGCCTATTACTTTGCTGTAAGATACCCCATGAGTTTTGCTATAGCACGTTTATGGCTTCATCAGGATATATCATGTCATTGACCAAGATCAAGATCAAGGTTCTAGCCCCTGTAGTTTGCAAGTAATCACATGACAGATGGATAGACCTTAGAATTTTATGTATGCAAGAGGTTCAACATACAAAAGGATCACTAAGGTTTCAAAGCCATCTGATATCACTGAGGTTACAGGGGACAACAGATATTAATCAAGGGTTCAGGAAAAAATCATTTTAAGCATAAAAAACAACAGTTATTTTAATTATAACTATGCAAATAACTCAAATGTAATAATTTATTCTGAAACAGGATGCCTCACAAACAAATTACTGGCTGGGGTTAAGCTCTATAGCAGCAATAATCTCCCAGACCTCTAGGGGACATCTGCATCTTATTCTTGCAAGAGTTAGAGCTCCCCCCAGTGGTTTCTGGGAAGTGTAGTATTTTCAGGAGTCTCTCTGGTGACATCTTCCTGGTAGGGTTGGAGTGGCACTGGAGGATCAGCTGCTTCAGTGCCTCCATCTCCTCAGTCAGGTGGGCCTGGAGTCGGGGGGCTTGTATGAGGAAGAGGAAGGAAAAAAGGCCGTTGTGTGGAGGAAGTGGAAAGCTGGGAGGGCTGTGTCTGATACCTAAAGGAGACCTGAAAAGAACAGGGAGGAGCCGTGTTGCTGTTTTCTTTACCTTGAGTATACATTAAACTCCTTCCTCAGCATTTGGTGGACTATACTGGTACGTTTCTGGAGTGCCCCTGTCTGGTCACTGTGTATATGAATGTGTGTATTTAGATGTTTATGTTTGTGTATGTTGTAAATGATGTATTTATGTGTGAGTGTAGGTATACAGTACATATGTATAAATGTGGTGCTCTCGATCAGCTCCCTGAACAACCATGGAAGCCAAAAGTACAAAACAAGGAGCAGTGTTAGTGTAGGTGTTATCATGAGGACTTGTGTGAAGTTCTTCTGACTTGTATTTTATCATATTCATGGTTTCGTGTCTCACACTTCTGCTATTGAAACCCCCAGATTCTAATTCCAAGGTTAATTTTGTGATTAAACATTTGTCACGTGCAATGGAAAAACCTAATAACTGCCATTTATTTTAGTTTTTGGAGTTACTGGGTCTTTCCTGATGTTATAAGGTAGTGGTGGTGGCCAAATATGTCTTTATTCCGGTCCTAGCATGATGGAAGAAGCTCGTATGTACGCAGTATTTTATATACTGGAACACAAAAACCTAACAACTCCACTAACCAATTAGGGAAAGACCAATGAAAACGTCTGATTACGATCACGTGATTTAAATGCTGTGACTGCGCGATTTAAATGGCAGATGTTGTTGATTCTTGAAAAAAAAATTATCGTGTATGTGAAGCTCAGGTAAAATGAATTCCAGAGATTGTTAATTATTGGGGCAACATCATTTTCTCAATTTGCCGAAAACTTGAAAGATGTGACATACTAGGTTTTGTTTTGTCATGGATGCTGCTTTCTTTTCCATGATGTGGTCACCTGTTTGTAATGGGGCGTGGCCTAAGAGGTCATGACCTGTAACTCTTGCAAAGGGGTTTCATGGGTTCATTTTTTTTTTGTTTTAATGTTTTTAAGGACTTTTAGCGCACAAACACAGCTGCCAAACGTCACACATGAGCAGGTGTGCCATCACCACTCGTGCCGAGGTAATTTGCAGGAGGAGAGGTGCGTCAGTTAAAGGGGGTCACCTTGGGTTGCCACAGTTTGGAAGAGGGCAGGAGAAGTGGCAAGGACATTCAAAAACTGGAAACTGTAAGGAGAGAAAGAGAGAGAAAGAACAGTGGATTAAAGAGGAGCTTGGGTGTAAACCGATGGACGTCAGCGGCTCCGCTGATTGAGTTTGTGAGGAAGTGCCCCCGATGTTTCTTGAGGACTCCCATGGATATATGTGCTGATGCGCCAGTGGAGAGTCACTGGTGTGTGTGTGTGTGTGTGTGTGTGTGTGTGGAGGGGGATCTGCAGAGAGCAGTGGAGGTGGCAGATCAGGTCGCTGCACACTCTGTAAAAGGCATTGGACTTGGTCTTCTGCAAAGGAAAGGCATTCCTTCCATTGTGGCATGGATTGTAGTTGAGGTTTCTATGGATTTTTGAGAACTCCAGAAGATGCTGTTGTAACAGCACTTTATTATTAATATTAATATAATTACAATTAATTTTATATATTAATTATATTATATTATAGCACAGGAGTGGGCAGCGTCAGTCCTGGGTGGCTGCAGGTTTTTGTCCCAACTCAGTTTCTTAATGAGAAGTCAATTCTTGCTGACGAAGCCCTTATTGCGTAAGAGACGTTTTGATGCTTCATTTTAGTGGTCTTGCTTGTTAAGGTTCCCCACCCTTAACGGCTTGTTTCAGTCTTCAGTCTTCATTCACTGTTTTAATGGCTCCTTATTAGCAAAAAGATGTAAATAACCCAAGCAGCCAGCCGTTCTCTATCTAACTTGTTTCCATTTACATCTGTGTGTGTTCATCAGGCACTGTTTGATTTAATAAAACACTTAGTAGACAAATATGGGGCAGAGTGGTGGCTCTGAGGCTAAGGATCTGTGCTGGTATCCAGAAGGTTGCCGGTTCAAATCCCCGAGATCCTACTCTGCTGGGCCCTTGAGCAAGACCCTAAACCTGTAATTGCTCCAGGGGTGTTGTACAATGGCTGACCCTATGCTATGACCCCAAGGGGTCTGCGAAAACTAACAAATTCCTAATACAAGAAATTGCATAAGGCGAAATAAAAAAAAATGTGACAGACTGAAAATTATCCGTTTTAGGTTTCAAATCATTCGGATGATATCGTTGGAAAGGAACAAAATCTATGATATTAGAACAGACTAACAAGACTTTATAAGGTCTGAGATTGGCAAAGGGTTGGAATGAAAACCTGCAGGCCACTGTGGCCCTTCAGGACCAATGCTGCCCACCCCTGTTATAGCACATAATATATAATATCATATCATATATCATATAATTTGTGCTATAATAATAATAATAATAATGCATTATATTTATATAGTGCCTTTCCCATGCTCAAGGCACTTATGGACTGCTTTGACACTTTAATTTTCTGTGTATTAAATCAACCTCTGCACCAACTTTTGCAAATTAAAGTCTTATCTGTCTTCTCACACACCCTGGTTAATCTTGGTAAGGATTCTTACATATCCCTCCACAGGGTGTTACCCAAATCTGCAGGCACCAGGACATCCCAGACTCACTGTTGTGTTGGTTTATTATACTATTATTATTATTATTATTATTATTATTATTATTATTTATTTGACGCCTTTATCCAAGGTGGCATACAACAACTTTGAGATACACAGTTGGTTACATTTCTTTTGTTGCTCCGATTGGAGCACAGGCAGGTGAAGTGACCTGCTCATGGCTACATGGCATCAGCAGGGGGATTTGGACCCACAACCTTAGGGTTTGAAGTCCAAATCCTTAACCTCTGCAATCCACTGCCCACTTATTCAGTTTTTGGCACTAGAGATTATAAGTACTCTCTTTCAAAGCTTTCAAAACATTATGGGCAATATTAGTTTAGACTGCAGTTTCTAGGTACAAGAACTTTAGCTTTGTCTTCTGACTATGTTATAGAATGTTTGTTTGCCTTTCAGGTCTCAGTACTTGTCTGTTTATGTTGACTGTGTTTCATCATCATGGTGAAGCTGTGGTAGAGCTGTGGCCTTGCAGTAAGGAGACCAGGGTTCACATCTCGGGTCCTCCCTGCATTCAGTTTCCGTGTTCTCCCCGTATCTGTGTGAATTTCCTCCAGGTGCTCCAGTCTCCTCCCACAGTCCAAAGACAAGCAAGTTAGGTGACTTTGTGATGCTAAACTCACCCTGGTGTATGTGTTTGTGTTTGTGTGTGTGTGTGTGTGTTTGCCCTGCGATGGACTGGCTCCCTATCCCTGGTGTGTTCTTGTCTTGCACTCTGAGCTAGCTGGGTTAATCCCAGCTACCCCCCCCCCCCCCCCCCCCCCCCAAAAAAGCAAACCTGGTCTGAATTAGGCAGGTTCAGTGACACAATATTTAATTTTCTGGTCCCTTACCATTTAAAATCTTGCCATCTCCATTTACGGAAGTACAATAGGAAAGGGATAAACACAGGGAATGCGAAAGTCAGTTCAAAAGAGTAGAGACAGTGGAGACCTAAAGCCCAATGGAGTGGCCTCCCAGTCCGCTTTCCCAACTCCTCCAACACTTTCTGCCCACAACACTCCTGCCAAGGCCGGAGTAAGACCCCCACTGGCTCCTGGGTGATCATAATGTTAGCAAAGCAGTGCACAGACACAGGCTCTTTTAATACAGTCTGGTATTTCTAACATTTGATTTTGACGCAAGACTTGATCGCTTCATTGAGCTGGTTGGAGGGTCACTTTGTCATTTTGTCAATTTGCAGATACTCCATCATTTTCATCGAGTGCCTTAATCTGATGGCCACTCTGCTTCTGCCTTCTGCACACTTTGCCCATTCTCCATGTCGACAGCCCCAGGCTTGCATGCACTATTCTAGTCGGCCCTCAAGCCCCCTAGTCAAGGGTGCATCTGACTACAACTGCTCTCCTTTTCTGTTCACAAGTCGGGTCCCAAAGCTGAAGAATAGCATCATGCCCACCCAAACAGATCTTTGTTAAGAAAAAACTCCTCAAAATGCAGAAACCTGAGTGTCTTCCCCTTAATGAGTCGTTCACCCTGCCCCTGGGGGGTCTCGCCCACCTAGCTTTCCTGTCATTGAGCTAATGCTCCTGCCATAATGCAAGTTCATGGAGTTCAAGCAGTTATTATGTTATATAATGGAGACGGAGCCCACAAGCATCCTCCTCCTCCTCCTCCTCCTCCTTGGTTTAAACTGCAGGATAATTATCATCATCCTCACATGTGGATTTCTTGCATAAGATGCACTTTCTTCTCCCACAATTAAGAAGCATCTGCATTCCGCGCGAGTGATCACATAATAAATCTGAGATCTAAACATTTTCCACTTTTTGTAAGGCCGCTTTGTGGACATCCTAAGCCCATTCTTTATAGCTAATGAGACTCTTTTATCTTCGCGTGTGTTGCCCAGTCGAGATCATTATCAAGACGCGAGTCAGGGGTCTGGAATGTTTAAACAGCAGCAGCCGCCGTGTGAGTAGCAGAAATCATGAAACATCCTCAGCAAGCACATCGCACTCAGAGTCCACTGCGAGGTGCGGATACTGAGAAGAGCAGCTTAGTAGGTGAGGAGGACCTGGACTGGAGACCACTGGACACCAGTTCAATGAGTCCCTTTAAGCAGCTTCAGCTGTTCCTGTTGTATTGTCACCCTTGAATAAAGACTTCAGTAAGGTGAAGAGGAGGAAGAGTCAAAAATGTGAGTTTTGTCGGCCACTTTATTAAAATATTGAAACACTGGGGTCCCCGGGAGGCTCTGCAGCGTTTCCCACACCACAACCCCAACTTTAATTCTCCCATTCTCTGCAACACCATTGTCTCTCCTCTGCTCCTCCAGAAAGCTTTGTCTTCCTCCCCCCGACTCTGGCTCCCTGTGTTGAGGTGGACAGCTCCTTGTATGTAAAACCTGGTAGCACTTCCAGTGTCTCAAAACTGTGGCTAATGAGGCTAGATCTTGACAAAGTAGGGGCTCGCTAGTCCCTTCTGTAGACCCTGGAACCCAACAGGACTGAACCAATGAACTACAGCTCCTAATGTGCCTTGTGCAAATCCACAGAAGTGCGTTAGCGCAGGAAGGCTAAAATCTAGTGTCATCTTACCCTAAGAAAACTGTCTTCCCCTGTTTTTCTATACTACTTGCATCCTGGCTGGGTAAGGGTCCCAGCACAGCTCCGACTGGGATGCCAGTCCTGACGTGATGTCTTTCAAAATGTTATGTGGCTGGTTTGTGGTAAGGGGGCCCAGGGTGGTCACTCATTATGAGTGTGTCTGTGTGTTAGTCTGCTCTGGCACCTCATTATGGGATGGTTTGTACCTCACTGCTGCCAGGCTTGGATTCCCTCGATAGCAGGGACACTTCCTGGCATACGCACACTAAATGAGTACCTTTAAGCAGCTCAAGCTGTTCATTGCTGTATTATCACCTTGTATAAAGACTTCTGTAAGGTGACGTTGGTAGCACAGAGGAAGAGTCAAATATGTGAGTTTTGTGGGCCACTTTATTACAATATTGAAACACTGTGGTCCCTGGGAGGCATTGCAGCTCCCCAAACTTCCGACACAAGGGCTCGGAACCCAAGTTCTCCAATAAACAAAGGGTTTTATTGTGTGGAACTCTTACAGGTAAGCGTTTCCCACACCACAGCCACAACTGTAATTCTCCTTTTCTTTGCAACACTGTCGTCTCTCCTCCGCTCCTCCAGCAAGCTTTTGTCTTTGTGTTGAGTTGAGCAGCTCCTCTTATGTAAAACCCTCTTATGGTGTCCCAAAACTGTGGCTCAGGAGTACTTCCAGGGGAGGCTGGATCTTGACAACCCAACAGGGTTGAACCAACAAACTACAGTTCTCAATATGCACTGTATGAATTCACAGAGGTGTCGTAGTGCAGGGAGGCTGCCATCTAGTGCCATCTTGCCCTAAGCAAACTGTCTTCCCCTGTTCTTCTACACCACTGGCATCCTGGCTGGGTAAGGATCACTGCACAGCTCTTACCGGGATGCCAGTCCCGACGTGGTGTCTTTCAAAATGTTATGTGGCTGGTTTGTGGGGAGGGCGGAGGGGTAGGGGGCCCAGGGTGGTCACTCACTATGAGTGTCAGTGTGCTAGTCTGCTTTGGCACCTCATTTTGTGATGGTTTGTACCTCACTGCTGCCAGGCTAGGATTCCCTCGATAGCAGGGGCACTTCCTGGCATAAGCACACTAAATGGCTGTTTAGGGCACCTTCAACATATTGGGGGGCTCATCCTACACAGACAACTGTGGTGTGGAACCCAAATTAGTTATACTACATAGGATTGTATAGAAATATCCTTGCGTATTGCAATATGAATTTAATATTCTTTTTGTGGTGTCATTTTATGGCCACTGCTTCGGAGGGTGGCCACTGTGTTGATCCCAATGCTTTATGCCAGCATTTCGAAGTTCAGGATTCCATTTATGTTAATCATCTTCTATATGTTTAAACAAATCTATGTCTTTAGGTGTATTTAGTAATTTGTAAAATCTATACTTGTATTTGAACTGTCACATTTGTCACACGCTCTGCACCTCCATTCAGTGAAGTGTGCTGCAGAAAAAAAAAAAAAAAGCTGAATTGAAGTGAATTATGGCCATGGTTATAGTTATGGTGCCCAACGTTGGATTGAAGATGGCAGCAATCCTTCAAAGACCCCTTAAAAGCTCCTGCCTTTGTTTTCTGACTTTACCTTTTCATGTTGTTGATGTATTTTTAATTTCTTCTTGGTACTTTCAGCCTCTGTGTGCTCCTCACCACATCTGTGCCCCCAATCCTTTGATTCATTTCTTGTCCTGGTATTCATTTTCTCTTCTTGCTTCCACCCACCTGCTTCTTTATAACATCATCACAGCAGCCCCCAGTGCTGATAGAATTGGCACCAGGACAGACCCCTCCATTGCCAGGACCCTGGATTAGACATCAGTGGGTCTGAGATCTCATGAACAGGGTTGTTTGTTTCTGTCACACCTTAACTAGCCCACTTAAAGAGGTGGGTGGGTGGGGTCAGAAGTTGGGTAGGAGAGTCCACTACAATCAAAGCACTAAGAGGAGTGGCTGGTCTGGGTATTGTGTGTCACTCCAGTCAGCGCTCGTCCAGTCGATGAAGCTTTGTGTTGACATCATCCTGATTCTACTTAGGCCACACCCCTTTTCTAGAAGTAACTTTGACTGTTGCTAAGAAATGAAAAACACAAGAACTTCATGAGAGACTCTCTCCCACGTTTTCAGAGACTTGGAGGGCCTGTAGCCCATCCACGCAGCACTGAGAATGAGATGCAGACCACCTCTGGAAAGGGCACCAGTCCACTCACTCACACGGGGCAATTTAATGTCACCAGATAAGAAGACCAGCGTGTCTTGGGGATGTGAAAGCAAAGCATGCAGTTTGAGAGTGGGCCAAAATAAGATGAAGGAATGAGCACAAGGAGAAACGAGGCACAAGGGAAGACAAAGGAGCAGGGATTGAAAAAAGAAAAAAAAAATCAGAGAAAGCCCAAGAGCGAGTGATGAGTGCATGGGAAAGGAATTGAATTAACTAATTGGATTTTAGCATAAAACTTAATTGCCATTGGATTTCTCATCTGGCACATCCTGTGGCACTGCAGCCCAGTAATGGAAGATGACAACATCATACATACGGGTCATTTAAGGGACACCAGCTTGCTGTTGAGAAAATCAACATGCCCAGCTGAATCTTCCTCTAGTGTCTGCCATCAGTTATATAGTGCCTTTCGTGGCTTTGTTAGACATGCAAGTAAGAACGTGACTGTGCATAGATAGATAGATAGATAGATAGATAGATAGATAGATAGATAGATAGATAGATAGATAGATAGATAGATAGATAGATAGATAGATAGATAGATAGATATGAAAGGTACTATATGATAGATATTGCAGTTTTTTGGTTAACATGGTGATTAGAAATCATGGCTGGTCTGTAAAGTCATACTTATTCATATGCAGACCCAGGAATGCTTCCATTGCCACTACATATCCTCAACTTAGCACTTCCAGGCCATTATGGAATTAGGGACGTTCTCCCCCAACAACGCCCTCTGTGAACACCCAAGGACCCCAACAGGGCTGCATTTCCAGATTCCAGTTCCCAAGCACATGTGTGGATGTCCCAACTGGGTTGCCATACAATGACCAGTACCACTAAGTGTATAATGGGGATGAAAAAGCTCCTGATCCTTGGCGTCTGTTCATCCATTTGGCATTATCTATCTATCTATCTATCTATCTATCTATCTATCTATCTATCTATCTATCTATCTATCTATCTATCTATCTATCTATCTATCTATCTATCTATCTATCTATCTATCTATCTATCTATCTATCTATCTATCTATCTATCTATCTATCTATCTATCTATGTAACTAGCCATGTGTGCCCAACTTCGTTGCGCGTGTTAAAGTTGTCTGTGAAGGGCTCCCTGTTTAAACGCAGCTGCCAGTCGTGAACTGGGCCCTTCGTCGCACAGCATTATGATTTTTTATAAGGGAAACAAAATTACAAAACAAAACCCTTGGACATTGATTCGATAGGAACGGCCTACTCGGAATCACTGTCCGAATAGTAATTATGTGGTGGTGTAGGAGCATTTCTGCTTCTCTCTGTTCACAGTTCGTCTCGTTTTCATGACGCTGTTGTTTCCTCTCACAATCTTTTCTCAACCTTTCTCCAATCTCGCAGGTTGCTTTGTGGCAATCCAAAGAGTAAGGCAATATACACGGAGCAATAGTTATTAAAGGGGGACACAAAGGTATCCAGGCTCTTTAAAGCATAAATAGGGATCACTTCACTGACATGCGAGCAAGCCACGGTACAACTGTGAGATGCGCAGCACTTGCCGGCTACAACGTAACAATAATAATTTCCAGAACGTGCTGTTACGTTGTCATTCATTTTACCCACTGCCTTTTTTTCATTCATATGTTACGTAGGCACGTACCTTTTATCTTCTGCAATCTCATTCTCTAACCAGGCCTCAGGAGCTAACCAGCGTAACACTGTCCGCCACCCCTTCCATTATTCCGGCACATTGTTGACATCCGTGAGTAACAACAACGTACTAAACTGGAAGGTGGTCTACGCATGCGTGGAATTCGTGGACAAACAAAGATCAAGATCCAAATGAAGATTATATATAAAGATTAGTTAATTTAAAGCACAACAATTTGTTTAGTTTGAATGTCTGTGTTTTGAGGTGTGACTGGAGTACTACAGTCTTCAGTAGTATAAGCCTGGAGGAGATTCTTACTGCAATGCCTATGTTTTAGCTGTCTCTCTACTGCCATCTAGTGCTTCTTCTTCTAATTCATTCGCGGACAAACAAAGATCAAGATCCAAATGAAGATTATATATACAGATGAATTATTATCTATCTATCTATCTATCTATCTATCTATCTATCTATCTATCTATCTATCTATCTATCTATCTATCTATCTATCTATCTATCTATCTGTCTGTCTGTCTGTCTGTCTGTCTGTCTGTCTGTCTGTCTGTCTGTCTGTCTGTCTGTCTGTCTGTCTGTCTGTCTGTCTGTCTGTCTGTCATACAGAGTTCATATATTTATCATATGCAGTACTCTTCCTATCTGCTCATCTCACATGGTGTCTTTGGCATCTGTCTGTGTGTCTGCCTGTCAGTCTGTCCACTGCATAATGGTGAGTTTGTCTGTGGTTCCTACTAAGTTAATGCTTAATGCCGCTGAAATAGACAGACCTATGATAAGACAGACCTCTTGTAATAAAGAATCCTAACCCTTGACTTTGTATGAAAGAGCAAGCTCCAAGTGAGCTATTTTCTATATTAGTGTGGTGGTGTACGTGCCAAGGTTACAGGCTCAATTCCTGCCACTCACCGTGAGACCCTGAGTAAATCACTTAGCCTTTCCATGCTCTCATTGGTAAAAAAAAATGTATGGCAGTGATTCTAATATGTCATCATAAGTGACCTTCAACAAAAGGCTTTGGCCAGATCTCTGCTTTCCAGTAATGAATCATTAGAGTAGTATACTCATAGGGTGGCATACTGGTTGGTGCCACATCACAGAACCAGAATTCTGAATTCCAATCCTTGGTCACTGTCAGAGTGGAGTTTGTACGTTTTCTTTGTGTCTGTGTGGGTTTTCCACCCACATCCTCCAAGATGTTTATGGTAAGCTAATTGCATGGATATGTGCTTGAGTGGGGTCTTTGATAGACCCGCCAGCTTGACTCTAACTGGATTCAGCAGGTTTCATTATGTATTGTGTGTAGTCCTCGAAGCCACACACTCAGACCTGCTTTGTCCTGTTAATAAAATGATGAAGACATCTTTGAATCTATAGCCCCAGCCTGCATGTATGAAATATTGTATTGTGTGCGTACTTGGCAGCTCTTCAGCAGGCTTCACCGTTCAGGGTCATGGCGGTCAGGTTTAACTTTATTATCAATCTTGTGTGAGCAGAGAATTGGAGTGGGAAAAGGACAGGGAGCCCGTGTTCAGTCAGTGCAGTCCACAGCCTCAGACCGCCTAACTGATCTGCGGATATTAAAGCCAAACAACACAAACTGTAACATTAGCAACAGCGATGAAGGGGAGCTTTATGTAAGCAGACTCCTTGTGGAGGATAATGGAGGTAGGATGAGGTGCAGCTGCAGAGCCTGACAAATAACTGAATTGTTGATGGCATTAAAATGAGTTTAGAAGCTGAGTCTGAAATGCAAATTGGCAATTAATATGTTACTGGGATAAGGGCTTTAAATTGTCAATACGTATGATAAAGAAAAAGGGGTTCTGGAGTGGCTCGGTGCTTAGGGGGTAAACTGCAGGTTCCAAACCGTTCAAGCTTATGAAGAGAGGCTTCATGAAATTGACGGCAGAAGGATGGGTGTTATGGAATGGCTCAGTGGTTTGTGCTGCTGCCTCACAGCTTCAGGAATATGGGTTCAAATGTGAACTGAGCACTCAGGGTTTCTCTAGACATTCTCGCTTACATCCATATTCCAAAGACTTCAAGCCTGGTTAATTGTGTGCCCACTCACTGGAGCCCATTCTCACAATCCCCTTGTTTTTAGTTCTGCAATACCTTTTCATCCTCCATCCTGAGTTAGCTCTGCTCGTTATAGCCATTCTCACAATTCTCTTATTCTTCTTTGTTGCTCAGTGCAGGTTTGCTGAGTTCACATGGGCCATACTGACAATCCCCTTTTCTGTTGTTCATTGATTTTTATAGGTTCTCAAGAATGAATTATTCTTTTTTTTATTCCTTGCTCAACTCACTGTGGACCATGCTCACAAGCCTCTTGTCTTTAGTGCTGACACTTTTTTGTGTTCTTCCAGTACTAGCTTTTCTTAGCTTGTTCCTGGCTCCTTCTCCACTCCTCTTGTTTCTCTTGCAATCCTTCCTCTTGTTCCCCAATGAGGTTTGCGTAAGCTTGGCTCCATTCACTGTAATTTAATCATGCAATCCCCTATGTCTGGTACGGGTTTAATTTTTGGTACCTCACTCCTGGTTTTACTCCACTTATAGTAACCCATTCATACAATCCTTTTGTCTTCAATGCTGCTACTTCTTTTTTCCTCAAAACAAGTATTGCTCAGCTCACTGCAGATCACTGTCACAATCCTCCTCAATTGTGTGCAGTCATTCCTCTTGTTCCTCCACAGTATTTAAGCCAACTGTACTCAACTCACTTTGGACATTTCTCACAATCCCCTTGTGTTTAGCTCTGCAATTTCCTTTCATTATCCAGGCAGATTTAACTCAGATCACTGGGGACCATTCTTGAACTTCTCTTGTCCCTATTGCTACCATTCATTTTTGCTGCTAGGTCCAAGCTTTGCTTAGCTCTTAGGAGGGCATTCTGACATTCTGACATTCCTCTTGTTTGATTCTGACAATCCAGTTTTCTGCAGTTCTTTAATTTCAATACGTCTTTAAAAATGTAAAGCTATTCTTGTTTCAATTCTTTGCTGAACTCACAGTGGCATGTTCTGACAATCCTCTTGTTTACAGTGCTGCCATTTCTTCCTCAATGCCAGTTTTGCTGAGCTCATTGCAGGTCATTGTTACAATCGTCTTGTCATGAAATTCACTCGTCTTCAATACTGCTATTTCTTTTGCTCCTCACTACAGGGTTTACTCAACTCATGCTGGCCCATTCTCACAATCCTCCTGTGTTTAGTCCTGTCATTTCTTTTGCTCCTCGACTCACCACAGACCATTGTCACAATCCTCTTCTTTTTTGTGCAATCATTCCTCTTGTTCATTGGGACCTTTTCTAACAAACCACTTTTTTTATGTACTGTCATTCCTCTTGTTGTATTCACAACCCACCTTTTTACTTGTACTGTCATTCCTCTTGTTTGATTCACAAACCACCTTTTTACTTGTACTGTCATTCCTCTTGATTCTCCATACTGTTTAAGCCGGTTTTGCTCCACTTAATGAAGGATAATTACACAATCCTCTTGTCCTCAGTGCTGCATTTTGTTTCCTTCATGAATAACAGCTTTGGTCAACTTGGCACATCTCATTCTCACAATGCACTTGTTTTCACTGTGTTATTCATGTTGGCCCTCAGTAGAATTTAAGAGAGCTGTGCAGAGCTCACCAGGGTGCATCTTTACAATCCTCTTGTCTTTAGTAATGCCTCTCCTTGTATTTCAGATTAATTTTTAAGCAAGCTTTGTTCAGCTCACTGTGACCCTTTCTCAAATCCCTCCTCTCATTAGTGCTGTCATTCCTCTTGTTCAGTTTCTTTTGTTTTTGAATGTTTATTTATTTTTCTTGGCAATAAACAACTGCTACCATTTTGTTCTGGTTTATGCTTGCTTGAGTAGGGGCCTTTCTCAGTTTTGAACACACATGACATCTTGACTATACACTGGATGTCCACAGGGTGATAGTAGCCCATAAATTCAGAAAAAGTGCTTATGCCTACCTCATTACCTGACACTGGACTGGTAAGTAAATGACTTGTACATGAATCTCACACATCGGGGATTTGGGCAACCTTTAGTACAATTTACTCAATTAGAAGCCTGACATCAGTTCGGAAATAACCGAAATTATCATACTGGAATGGTATGAGGCTTTTAAATGTGTTATGGTTCAAATTTAAAAACAAAAGTCTTAATAACAGTTCACCATTTATTAGATGCAACCTTGCTGTGTTTGCAATGTTTTTATTAGATTTATCTGTGTGATGCAGCTTTAAGATGGCTTATTTAATGATTAGATTATGGGAGTCGGGCTTAATGTAATGAGCTCAGCTAATGAGCCTCAGGTCCCGCGCTCTCATCTATCAGGAGGGATGTTGGAATTGAACCCGTGAATGGGCACAGGACAATGACTGTGAGGGCCTCCGATTTCAGGCAGGCTTATCAGCCAGATTTCCTTCTCACTCTCCAGGGGAAGGAAGGAAGGAAGGAAGGAAGGAAGGAAGGAAGGAAGGAAGAAAGAAAGAAAGAAAGAAAGAAAGAAAGAAAGAAAGAAAGAAAGAAAGAAAGAAAGAAAGAAAGAAAGAAAGAAAGAAAGAAAGAAAGAAAGAGAAAATTTTTTTTTCTCAATAATCCCAGTGTCTTTGAAATGATTAGACTTTCATGGTTTTATTTCATTAAATTTAATTGCAGAGCAACTGCAATCATTTAATAAGTAATTAAAAAAAGAAAACGAGTAATTAAAAAGCAGAGTGATTTGAAGGAAAAAAGAGAGAGAGAGAGAAAAAGAACTAGACTGAGAAATTTGGATTCAAATCATGTAATTTAGTTTTGACACAGTGTTCCTGTGGTTGACCAGACCAATTATTCTAGCTAATTAAACTTTATCTTTTAAGCTTTTGTAGGATAGGTGGAAGATTGTTCCATGTGTAAGAGAGATGCTTTATAATGGTGACGCTGCCAGCTTCAGGGTCAACTACAGGGGGAAAGAGAGCCGACCGGAAAAAAAGAAAATCTCACTACCAACTGCACATTTACAGTAACAAAATGAGAAGACATTTTATATACAGATATACTGTACATCTACATACATAGATGGATAGATACAATGTATCATATAGTGCCTTTCATATTTCCATCGAGTTAGTGAAGTGTGTATCTCTTATTTTTATAGCATGGAAATTATGATTAATTTTCCTTCTTTTCATATTTTCTGTTTATTTGATCAAGTGCCTTTCAAATCCATCTATCTTTTATATAGTGTCTTTGTTATCTATCTGTCTATCACATAGATAGATAGATGTGAAAGGCACTATAGATATATAGATAGATAGAGATATGGAAATTATCTATCTATCTATCTATCTATCTATCTATCTATCTATCTATCTATCTATCTATCTATCTATCTATCTATCTATCTATCTATCTATCTATCTATCTATCATATAGCGCCTGTCACATTTCTTTGAAGATGTGCTGTGTAGAAGAGGATGTAAACAAAGGCTTGTCTGGCCCAACAGCTGGTTAGTCCACCGTTTATTCTTCCAGTGGTATTTAGTGATTTTGTATTTTCCAAATCCATTCTGCATTGTTTACTTCAAAAAGTAATAATCCCCCCCACCCCCCGACCTATTCCCAAATCCCACACCTGTTATTGTTACGCTTCCTGAAATTTAATTAAAACTTGGCACCTAGTTTGCCATTTTCAATTTGCCGGCGCTGAAGCACAACTCCACCGAGATGTACTGTGACTGTTTAATTTTTAATATTCACTTTATAGGGTGTCCCATGCAGGGTTGCTTCCTGCTTTGTTCCCAGTGCTGTCAAATCAGGCTCCAGCCTCCCAGGAGTGTGAATTAGATTAAGCAGAGATGCATGAGGGCATGGAATGGATTTTCATCACATGTGTTTTGTGTGTGTCCGCACTGCCCTGGCAGGGACTGGCATGCCCATGTCAGGTTATGACTGAGCCTGGGACCAAAACTGATGATACGCCACATCACACACCACACCACATCAGGACTTTTCATTTGTGAATGAAGTTAGATGTGCTATTTGGACTTGCCCAGGTTTCATTTCAAAACTCTGTTGTAAATTTAAAGCGGGGAAAATGAATTGTGCTTCGACAAAATATGATGGGTGACCTTAGTTTGGTTCACAATCTGAGTCAGCTGTGGTGTGTGGATGTCGATGGAAGAAGGGTCGATAAGCCAGTAGTAGTTTGAGGTGCCAACATGGCTCTCCCCATTTAGTAACGGTTCTTTTAAATAAAACAAACAAAGAACAATGTTGTGACAACTACAATTAAACAAGAAATTAGGGTTAGGTTTAAGGTGACGACAAATCATCAGGCTTCTACCTGGTGGTGCACACTTCCATAAAGAGGTTCTCTTTTCCTTTTTTGGGCTTTTGAAACATCCAGGACTGAAAGGGGCGGAGTCAATCACCCTCACTGGGCGTTTCCCTTGAACTGTGGAGAAAGAACATGACAAGGCTGTTAGCGGCTGTGCCCCCTCTTGGCCAGGGGTGGTGCTACATACCTGGGAAGAGCTTGGATGGTGATCCTTAGTGGCGCATGCATGACTGCCGTTAAGACCACCCTAAGCTGCTCATGCTGCCCCCACCAGAGGCTGAATGTCACCTGTTACACCATCTGTAAATATGGCAGAGAGAAAGAGTGCCCACAGCTGGAGATGGTGGGGTAATGGAGAGAGATTTCATGTGCAAGTTTAAATTGCAATCAATAACATGGGAGACAATGTCAGGGCATCTTGGGATCCGTGACAGAAACTGTGAGGGACACGCTTGATGAACAAAAAAGTGTAATGTAGTGGGCAGGAATCCAACTTGGATCTCTTGAATTCAAAGGGAAGCATCACACCGCCATCACGACCTGTTTCTCTGTCGACACATCACACTGAAGTTTGTCCTACCACTCACTGTTTTGAAACTGCAGCTTCTTCTAATACGATAGAGAAAGAGTGTCAGCAGGTGGTGATGGTGGAGTACAATGGGGCATCTTGTGGCCACAGCAAATATTGTGAGGGAAAAGCCTGATTGAGAGTAAAGTTCAGTGTAATGGGGTGGTGGGTGGGATCGAACCCAGACCTCTCGCTTGAACCTCTTTCTCTGATGACAGATCACACTGTGGGATGCCCTACCACTCACCATTTTCAAATCTTATATGTCAAACAGTTGACTTGGGCATCTGCAGATATGACAGGGAAACACTGCACTGAAGATGGAATGTTAACGGTTAAAGAATACACAAAAATGACTCCTCCTTACAAAATGGCAGTAAGAGCTTTGTGTTTTTAAGTGATTCTCTATCAGCTGTGCTCCTTGTCTCTGATTCAGACCATCAGGAGGACACACTCAGATGCTGCCTTCCGCGGACTGAGCCCTTGGATGCAGCCGGAAAGAAGATGAACGCACGCTTGTTGTTCAGGTCTTTTAGATGTTATTTGTTTGAATTTGTTAGCATAGTAACATTGCTGCAGTTCGCCTTAGGAGTCACGTGAGGTCAATCCACATGTTCTAGTTCATGCCGTACATTGTTTGCCCATACAAGTGAGGGAAGAAGGGAACAGGAGATTGCTAAGGGGATCTGAGCAGCGTCCGCACTCATGTAAATGTTGTACTGGTCACTCGTGGTGATTAAAAGCTAAAGATCTTGATTTACTAGTCGAGCTAATGTCCTTATCCTCACCTGTGGTCCCGAGCTGAGGAACGAACGACAACGATATCAAGATTATGGATACAAAACTCAGAAATGAGCTTCCTTCACAGGGTGTCTGTGCTCAACCTTAGAGACAGGGCGAGGAGTGAAGAAATTCAGGTTCAGCTCAAAGTAGAACTTCTGTGCTCCTCTGTTTTGGAAAGAGTCAGTTGAGGTGGTTTGGACTTCTGATTAGGAAACCTCCTCAATGCCTCCATGTTGTGTATCCAACTAGGGGGAGACCTCAGGGCATACCCAAGACATGCTGGATGGATTGTATCTCTCAGGTGGTCTGGGAACATCTCAATATCCCCACCTGAAGGAGATGGAGGAAAGGGGACATCTGGATATCTTCGTTGCCCCCTGGACCTGGACCCATACACTTACAGAAAACCAGGGGGTAGGATGAAACTTGGCCATCATCTGGGTTCTTAGATTTCTATAGAAAACAGACAAGAGCAGAAGAAAACATATGCAATCTACTCAAGAGACACTAGGGGGGCAGGCAACTGGGTCAATGTCTTGGGTGGTCAGAGCCACTAGTGAAAGAGAGAACCTGTCACAACCGGGGAGCAGGGGACACAGCTACCCACTAGTGAAAGAAAGATGGTGGTGAGAGGGGAGTGGGGAGATAGGATGGATTACTGTAGGGGGCTCTGGGCTTTTTTAAAAGGAGTGGGCCAGAAGATGACTAGACAATACACTCACAGAACACTAGGGGGCAGGTTGTCTGATTCCTATTAAAGTAAGCAAGTGTAATATAATCACAGAACATTAGTAGGCAGACAAATCAGCCACTGTCTGGGATGCCACATCCATTTTTAGGAAAGACAGGGACGGGAGAAGAAGTATGCAGTACATTCACAGAACACTAGGGGGCAGGTGATTCCGCTAATTACCTAGGTATACGATCTTTGTCTATACCTTTCCCAAGGTTTCTTCCATTTTTTCCCTACAAGGGTTTTCCGTTGTCTTCGTAGAGAGTCAATGCTGTGGGGGCTGTCAAGAGGCAGAGCCTGTTAAAGCCCATTGCGGCACTTCTTGTGTGATTTTGGGCTACACAAAAATAAATTGTATGTAAAAAAAGGGATAAAATGGGTGGAAAAGGATGGTGCCATTTACTCACAGGACACTAGGGGGCAGGTGACTCAATCATCTCCTCAATTATTAGTAGAAGAGAGAGAGATGGAGGTCCTCAGAACATATGCAGGACTGGCCTCTGGAGAACTGGGAGCAGGTGATTGGCCATTTCTTCGGTTGTGTGATTAGTTTTAAAGATTGAGACAGAGAGATGGGGTGAAGGATGTTGTGCTTGTGAAGTTTAGCACATATGGGTCCGCCTTTTCCATTGTGTAATACACACAGTGATTGGAAGGTTAAAGCAGTGAGACGATGCTCCGCTATGAACGTTTTGGTTTCCTATTGACACCTTTCACCACTAGGGGGCCACATTGCGCATTATCCACTGCATGCGCTTCTGTCTGCTTATGCCGTTTCCTCCCTTTTGTAAAAGGAATTCCTCACCAAGAAGACAGGGGGCGCCACCAGGGGGCAAGTGGCTAAATTTTGCACTCATGCTTCTTGACGGCAAAAAAAACAAGTAGAATAAATGAGCAGTAGTGGAGAGGATGATGCCATGTTGGGGGATCTTCAAGTCTGAACTTGATGGGGTTTTGGAAACGTTACACAAATACAGATTGAATTGGACTGAATGGCTCGATTGTCATCCGAATCCGGAGAGGTGGCTCTGAGGCTAAGGATCTGCGCAGATATTCAGAAGGTTGCCGGTTCGAATCCATGTTACTGCCAAAAGAGATCCTACTCTGCTGGGCCCTTGAGTGAGACCCTTAACCTGCCATTGTGCCGGGGCTGCTCTACAATGGCTGACCCTGTGCTCAGACCCCAATGGGTATGCGAAAACAAACAAATTCCTAATACAAGAAATTGTATAAGGCGAAATAAAGAACAAAATAATGGTGATGATTTGGTGATCTGTTCTGTTATACTGAGTACCTGGAACAAAAGCCAATGGACGTGTAAAACAGACATGAGACGGCCTGCTGGTATTCACTGAAGGCAAAGGCAGCCGAATGAGAATTAATGACTTTGGTACAGATTTTTAAATTTTTTACACAATTTAAAAATATAGAGTGCCCTTCTCTACCTGGCATTATCTGTACCTACTGTAAGAGAAGCTAAAAGGAAACATGCTTACTCAAAACCTGGCACATTGGTCAAAGTAACCTTGCAATGTTCTCTTTCACCACTAGGGGGCCACGCTGTTCATGCAGCTTTGCCTTCATTTTTCATTCGGTTCTGCTCTTGTAATGTCAGACACAGAAGTCGTATCTCTACTGCTTGGTGCCAGCTGTCAAATGTCAATGCTTGATCGACACCACTGAAAGGTCTTCAAGGCTCGTGGTCGATAAATGATTGACTTGCTTATCTAGGACCCTACGATAAGCCGACCTGCACGCATAACTGATAGAGTGGGACAGGCAAACCAAGGATATTTTAGCTTAGGAAAGAAAAAGAAGATAGCAGTGAAATAGCCGAGGGGCTCAAAAGCACACAGAAAGACTGGCCACTGGATTACAGTTACTGGCCTGCCATCTAACGGTGCCATCCCACCTACACGATGGTCAAAAGGTAACAGTTTGAGCGGAGTCCAGCATTAATGTCTGTGTCAAGTCGACATGCTCTTCTCTTGTCTGTGCAGGTTCTCCTCCCGGTGGTCCTTCCAGTCCCCCAGTAAAGCACCCCTAAGCTGCTGTTGGGGTGACATGTCACTCAGACCAGCTACTGGGAATCTCCTTTATACCAATGGGGTTTGTGTCTTTCTGTAGGCTATAAATGTGGGATAAGGGTCTCGAGCCGAGGGGTCTCTTGTGTAGTTGTTATTTATATAATTTATATTCTGTTTTCAAAACTGAATTTTCAGAATGCACATCTGGGTATTTGTTCCTTTGTTTATAAATGATGTTTATTTGTTTTTGTTAGTTTTGCCAATTTTTCACTGTTATAATGGCCGGGCACGCTGGAATCTCCAAAAAGGGAAACGAGACCCTGCCACTCTAAAAACTAGACCTGGTCCTAAAACCCCTAAGCAGGCTGTGGCCTGTACCCTCAAGGAGGTAAAAGCTTATACTGTCCTGACTCAGCAGCAAAACAGATAACTAGTTTGAGTTAAAGATGCGAACAAAAGGTAAACCAAAACCAAAATCCAGAGGAGAGGGAAAAATCTCAGTCAATAATCGAGCAAGAAGTCGAAAAACCAGGCAAGACATGAAACATAATTACAAGGGAATTCAAAAAGGTAAAGAAGGTTTTATCCACAGATCAGATAAGGCTCAGTGTCAAAGTGTTACTCCATCTGTTGATCAATTCAAGGAGACCAGACCCCTAGAAACGCGGGACGGGACCCTGACAACGGTACACAAAAATAGCTTCCATAACAGAGTTTGGGAGCTTACATTGATTACAGCGTGTTGCCGCACCCACCCGGATTGAGATCCGAGTGCAGCCGTGCAACGGGGTGACACCTCAGCACCACACTGAAGAGTGGGAGGTTTTGTTACAGCGGCTGACAGGAAGAAGCTATAAGACCTCAAATGTCAGCTCCCCTCAGGACATAGGCACTCTAAAGGGAGAGGAAAACCGTGAAAACCCCTGGTCTAAGTAACCAAACGGTCCTTGTACTCAAGTGTAAAAACAAGAAGAAAATTAAAAAGAAAAGACAAAATCCAAAATGTTGCTTCAATGAACTAACTCCAAATGAAACAAAAATCGAAAATCGAAAAGCAATAATCAAATCTAAAAGTCCATAAAGCAGAGGTCAAAGAGAAACGTTGCACCATCCAAAGTCCACTGGAACCACTGATGCCTCAGCAAGACAACTCCTTTTTCTTTTGGCTGGGCTCTCCATATTGGATCATCTTTTTCCATATCTTTCTGTCCTCTGTCACCCCCATCACCATCGTGTTCTCTCTCACCACATCCATAAACCTTCTCTTAGGCCTTCCTCTTCTCCTCTTCCCTGGCAGCTCTATCCTTAGCATCCTTCTCCCAGTATACCCAGCATCTCTTCTCTGCACATGTCCAAACCAACGCAATCTCACCTCTCTGGCTTGAGCTGAGCCCACCTTAAATACAGGCTAACTGCTGCATCAGGGGGCCCACCCCCTTAGGCTCAATATAAAAGAAACAGGGAGTCCTAACACAAAACATGCATATCATAACACAATACAAGAACTAAAAATTGAATACGGGTTAAGTGAAGATAACAAAGCTCAGGTGTCAACATGAGAGCCGAACATAGTTCATTGTTTTTCCCGAACCCCCGTAGGTTAGTCCGGTTGGTCTGCCCCGGCATCAGGCACCGCTGTCTATAAGGGGTTTGTTGAGTTACGCCGACCCTCTGTGTGCTGCAGGCGCTCCGCTCCGCCTCATTTGTTAGGTCACTTTCTTGAACGTTCACAAGGACTCCATGCTTCACCTGCTCTTTGAAGAGAGCGCTGTCGTAGGTTTGAATTGTGACTCATGACGGGAGTCCAGCCTCGTGCCTTTAAAAGTGAGCCTCATCACCAAATGAAATAATAATCAACCTGAAGGAGATGAGCCATTTGCACCATTGGAGGCTGGGGTGTAAGTCAGTGTCCCAAACCGGGAGTCTTTCCTGCCTCACACCCAGTGATGTTGGGGTAGGCTCTGGCCCCCAAGAGCCAGAACTGGCTGAAACAGGTTAAATTTCACACAAACATTAGGAAGTTTTTCGTTACACAAAGAACGATAGACACTTGGAATAAGAGAACAAGTAGTGTAGTAGACAGTAGGACGTTAGGGACTTTCAAAACTCGACTTGATGTTATTTTAGAAGAATTAGTGGATAGGCCTGGAGAGCTTTGTTGGGCTGAATGGCCTGTTCTCGTCTTAATTGTCCTAATGTTCTAAGTATGACAGCAACACTGAGACATATGAAAAAGAAAATAAAAGAAGAAAGCCAACAATAAATAAAGGAATGAAACCTTTAAACCCAACAGGGATGGGAAACTTTCCGGAATTTTTAAAATTGTTATTTAAATCAGCCCTTTATTAGCAGGTATTTCATATTTTACCATGCGTGACAGTTTAAGGGTCCCCGTGACCCCTTGAACCCTCAGACCAGACGTCAGACACCAGATAAAAGTCCAAAATGAATATTTATTATTATATATAAGTGCACAAAGCACCCTCCTCTCCACAATACTTAATAAATCAATAATCACTACAATAAACTATACTCAATCCTCCACTCCCAGACGCTTAGCCACCCTGCCTCTCAACTCAGCTCGCCGTCTGGGATTTCCCATGGTCCTTTTATAGTCCATGACCCGGAAGTGTTTCTGTCCCTCAGTCCATGTTAATCACTTCCGGGTCAGGTAAAAACTTCTTTTCTTCATCAGCCTGGAAGCACTTTATTTCTTCCATCCATGTGACTGGGATTTACTTCCGGGCTGTATGGAAAATAAACGTCTCTGTGTCACCCTGCAGCGTCCCCTGGCGACCCCGACGTTATCCAGCAGGGCTGTGTATTAAAACTCCATAGTCCATGATGCCCTGCTGGAATTTGGGGTATCTCCACGTTGCAAGGAGGGCTCTATCTAGCGGCCTGGGGGTATTGGCCGGGATGAATGGCCGGCCGTATCCCACACAGGACATGACATTATTGAGCCCTTTAAAAGGAGGCATCTCAAGGTCTGCCTTTTTACAGACGTGTTTGTTAAATAATTCAATTCACAAGTGTACAGTAAACTCGCTTTAATTAGTCGGGCAGAATTCTTTGAAACCAGATAGGTAAAGCGCTGTTTATTTGTTATGAGCCTTGAGGTCAAATTCCCAAGATGCTTTGCGCGGAGAAGTCCTTCCTGATGTTCCCTTTTAAAGCCCAGGGTTGTACTTTAGGTTCTTCTACATGCCTTGTCAGTTCAAGTGCCATTCACTGTTTCCATGCCATCCTAACTTCTATTGAGTTATTCAGTCTCTCCTCCATCCAACTAACCTTGTCAACACCTAACCCAACAGCACCGAATACAAGGTGGGGGGGTTCAGCCCTGGATGGGACCACCTGTCATTTATAAGGGACACTCACATATTAGCTGGTTAGTCACAGAATCTGTTTGACTCTGGCAGTGGTGTCACCCGGTGTGCTAACCAACCAAAGCTGGACTAAGACCCCTCCACTGACCCCTGGGTGACTTGATGAACAGAGCTCCTTAACAGATACTTGAGAATATGCAGAATATGCAGCATGGTAATTCCAACTCGAGTGCCGTGTAGGGGGGGTCCCCTTGGTGATTTTAGCCCATGGACACTCAAAACACTCAGATTTGTTTTATTGAGTGGATGAGTGGGGGGTCCCCCTTGGTAATGTCTGCTTTAGACAGGAATATTGATGTTGCCCCCTACGATGCTGTGGTCCATACCTTCATAGTGACACCACTGGACTTCTAAAATCTAAAACCAGATATGAACATAAGGAGAAAAAGAGCAAAGCTAGGAGCTTAACTCATATCTTTGAGGTCAGTGAAATGGCAGTCTAGCCAGATGTGCCCCCGTGCCACCCTTTGACAAAGCAAACAAACAATGAACTCACCTGGTGCCAATGCATTCATCAGAAAGCAGTCATCTTGATTTCTGATATGTAAAGCCGATTGAGTGTTTGTATGGTGTCCACATTAATACACCCACCTCTGTACAGGATGACATTAGGCGGGGGGTTGTCCAGAAAGTCCCCCTGGAGAACTTCATTTAGTGACCACATCTGCACTTTAATAATAATTCTTTACATTTATGCTGTTTCTTTCTCAGTTCTCAAAGCGTTTTACATAGTGAGGGGGGAACCACTTTAACCACCACTAATGTGCAGCACCCACCTGGATGATGTGACAGCTGCCATTTTTGCGCCAGTGTGCTCACCACACTTGAGCTATTAGGTGGTTAAGTGGTGAGAGAGATGGCCAATTAGAGACAGGAGATGATTAGGCAATGGAGAGCAATTTAGTCAGGATACACCCTGCTCTTTACAAAGGATGCTCAGGGATCTTTAAAGACCACAGAGAGGCAGGACCCCAAGTTTTAGGTCTCATCTGAAGGACAGTGTCATTCTTACAGCACTTTCCCCATTTCTGCACTGGGATCCACATTCAGATCACAGCGTAGGCGCCCCCTGCTGGGCTCAGCAACACTGAGCAAGTGCTGGCTGGACCTGAACATGCATAGCTCTTCTGAAGTGCGGGTGGTCCAGGGTAGTGCCCTTAAGAGGCATGTTTGGGTCTTGGCACAGTGGATTTTCTCCAAGTTGTAGCATGTGGACTATAACATGTTGAATATTTAATATTCAGAGGCTCTTAACTAGATGACACCACAGTTGGCAGGTGGTTGGCCTAGTAAGTTACCAAGCAGAGTCACCCACAAATCTATATTACTAAACCACAGTTTAATTTATGCACGGACGCACCGACACGCATGCGCACTGCGTTCAAACGCAGCGGCTTCCCACAGTCAGTAGGTGGCGCCCACTTCAGACACACCAGAAGCAAACACGTCACGGCTCCACAATGAAAGAGCTCAACTAACGGAAATACAAAAGGAGCCCGTATGGATAGACACAATGAACGAACGCAACAACAATGAACGAAGGCGCCCACACAATGAATCCGCTGTAGTACAAATGCGCCGCGGCTCCCTAGAGTCAGTAGGTGGCACCCACTTCACGACCTGTGAACTAAACATGAGGTAAAGCGTGCACGCCAGGTTCTACAGCTGCCCACACCTAAACTTGCTGTGCTCCACTCTGCCAGCAGTCGGTGTCAGCAAAGGCAACGGAATCACGTCTCCACAAAACCAAACCGCCATAGTACATATATGCTAATTTAATTAAATGACATTTCCCCAGACGCACCCACCCTCCATGATATGTCATCCATCCAAATATCGGACGGAACAGAAACTGATTGCCATTCTTGGATTTACGATTCCCTAGTTATTAAATAAATGTAGTTTTTACCAAACGAACGCTTAAGTGTGTATGCTTTGAACTGCTTGTTGCCTTTGTCTTGAGTCTTTGTTTTTAAGAATATGAGTTTGCGCGTGGCGACGTTTATTATCGATGGATTTGATTGGCAGAGGCACACCTGAAGGCGGAGCTTCGGTTTTGACTCTGGGTCTGCTCGCAAATCAGTTTAAAGAGCGCCTCTTACAAATGTCGAAGAAGGAAGTGAGAAGGCGCTTTAATTTTAAAGCCGGACTATTTGTGGACTTCAAGTCATGTGCGTGGTGAGACGACAGCGGCGTCGCCGCGAACTGTGCGTGTGTTTATACGCGACGTCACTGTGGACAGGTGTGCTCTTTTGAATTCCAGTACAACTCTGCTCATTTATCTTTGAATTTTACAACAATTGCCGACACCTGATCATTTTATATATCATTATACAATTTCTATAGCCGTGTATTTTTAAAATGGATGTTTGTCATTGGCACTAACGATTCCCTAGGTTCACAGGTTACTCCTACATCCTCAAAAACGACTACTTCTGAAATAGCACTTTACTGGCTCCTGTGGGGCGGCACAGTGGCGCAGTGAGTAGCGCTGCTGCCTTGCAGTTGGGAGACCTGGGGACCTAGGTTCGCTTCCCGGGTCCTCCCTGCGTGGAGTTTGCATGTTCTCCCTGTGTCTGCGTGGGTTTCCTCCGGGCGCTCCGGTTACCTCCCACAGTCCAAAGACATGCTGGTCAGGTGGATTGGCGATTCTAAATTGGCCCTAGTGTGTACTTGGTGTGTGGGTGTGTTTGTGTGTGTCCTGCGGTGGGTTGGCACCCTGCCCGGGATTGGTTCCTGCCTTGTGCCCTGTGTTGGCTGGGATTGGCTCCAGCAGACCCCCGTGACCCTGTGTTCGGATTCAGCGGGTTGGAAAATGGATGGATGGATGGCTCCTATGGTTCCTCATAGAACCGTTTCATTCTGTGCAGGTTTCCCAGCATATCGAGTTGCTTCTTTGGGCTTTGAGCAGGTTTTTCATATGCAAGTAAAACAGAAATAGTTATGGAATGGTACCATAGCAGAACACAACTGCTCAAGACAAGCTGGTCTTAGCCTGCGCTGTCGTAAGCAGAAAGAGTTCTTTTAAAACCAGGAACTCGTTGATATTTCACACATCGGTTATCGTGCCTGCTTGTTTTTAGAAACTAAACCTTCTTTTGGGTCCTTCATGTGGATCGTTCGTTAAGGAGCTTAAAATGGCCTTGACCTTGCTGTGCGGCTTTTATTTTTCAGAGTGCAGATACGGCTCAGCATTGACCCCTAGTCTAATCCAGCGTTTCTCAACCTTTAAGTATTTGAGACCCGAGTTTTCATAATAGTTTTAATCGCGCCCCTAAACTTTTTTTGAAAGGAGCCAACTAATACCAATTTGTTCTTTTTTTAATTAATGAAATATCATAGATCCATCCATCCATCCATCCATCCATCCATTTTCCAACCCGCTGAATCCGAACACAGGGTCACGGGGGTCTGCTGGAGCCAATCCCAGCCAACACAGGGCACAAGGCAGGAACCAAGCCAGGGCAGGGCGCCAACCCACTGCAGTATATCATAGATCAGGGGTGGGCAATGTCGGTCCTGGAGAGCCGCAGTATGTGCAGGTTTTTGTTCCAACCCAGTTCCTTAACGAGAACTCAATTATTGCTGATGAAGCACATATTGCTTAAGTGACATTTTGATGCTTCATTTTAGTGGTCTTGCTTGTTAAGGTTCTCCAACCTTAATTGCATATTTCAATCTTAAACTGCTGCATTCAGTGTTTTAATTGCTCCTTATTAGCAATAAGATGTAAAAGACAAAGCAGCCAGCAGTTCTCCAGCTAGCTTTTTTCCAATTACATCTGTGTGTGTTCATCATGCACTGTTTGATTTAATAAAACACTTAATAGAAAAATGTGACAGACTGAAAATGATCTGTTTTAGGCTTCAAATCATTTGGATGATATCCTTGGAAAGGAAAAAAATCTACGATATAAAAGCTTTACATTGCACAGACTAACAAGCCGTAAAATTAAATAAGGTCTGAGACTGGCAATGATTGGTTTTTAATAAAGCAATTGGGTTGGAATGAAAACCTGTAGCCACTGCGACTCTCCAGGACCGACACTGCCTACCCCTGTCATAGATGCATATTTTATTATACCTACTTAACTTTTAACGACATCTTCACGCCCCCCTGGAGTCGGGGGCAGGGGGGGGGGGGAGGGGGGAATGCACAGTTTGAGAACCACTGGTCTAATCCATAGAATTATGGCCATTTTTCCCCCCGCTTGAGGGGCTTATTCCGTTGACCACATCTGCACTCCTCCGAGCCCGAGCAGCACCTGACAATTTCAAACGAAGCCGGGCTGAAAAATGTCACGTGGTGACGCCAAACGGAGACGAGCGCAAAATCCGCGGCACGTGATTATGAACTGGCCGGCAGTAAATTGTATTTTCATAGCACAAAAAATGGAGGGGGATTGTCGGCAACGGCAATAAAGTGGTAATAAAACGCCGCCGCTGGCTTGAGTGGTCGTTAAGCATTAAATATGCGAGTGGATAATTACGTGACTTATGAGTTTATAAACACGAGAAGCTCCATTATGCTGCTTGTCTGCTGTTATATATTGATCTTCGTTATTTCCGTGTGTCAACTCTAACTAAATAAATGAAACGCACTAAAGAAATGTAGAGTCACTTTTTTTTTTTTAGTTTCAGAACAGTTTTGGGGTATTAGGGTAGCTGGACATTCACCTATTTGTGTTTAATTATTTGGGCATTCTTCAAAAAATTTGACATCTGGAACTGCCCGGACTTTTTCAAAAGTGCACCGTTGTTAGCATTAGAACGGCTTTCATGTGTTAAGTTAATAAGATATTCACACTTTGAACAAAGTTGATTTAGATTCAGGTGCTCTTCACGCTCAAAAGTGGGCAATTTTTAAAATTAGAACTTTTTTCTTTTTACATATATACATTGAGTTAAAAGGTATCACAATCCAGATACAGCTGCAATTTTCTGGGCTGTAGGAACAAAAAAGACATAGCAGCACAGGAGAAGGTCTGAGAAGAAATCGGTTCAATGAGAAAGCAACAAAAGAATTGAGATTATTTATCTTGATTTTCAGTAAGCACTTGATAAGGTGCCACATGAGAGGTGGGCATCAAGCTACAAGAAGTTGTCAGTTCAGGCTGTGGTGGGCAGATGGGGGCAAAATCGGCTCAGACACAAGAAGGAGAGGATGATGGTGTGAGGAACCTCATCAGAATTAGGTGATGTTAAGAGTGGTGACCAGCAGAGGTCCATGCTGGGACCGCTGATATCTTTAATATATATAAATGATTTAAATAGGACTATAAGTTACAAGCTGGTTAAGTTTACAGATGATACCAAGGTAGGTGGATTAGCAGATAATCAAGGATCAGCACAGAGGGACTTGGACAGCAGACAGGCTTGGCAGATGAAGTTTAATGTCAGTAAATGTAAAGTATTACACGTAGGAAGTAAAAATGTGAGATTTGAATACACAATGGGAGGTCTGAAAATCGAGAGTACACCTTATGAGAAGGATTTAGGAGTCATAGTGGACTCTAAGCTATTGACTTCCAGACAGTGTTCAGAAGCCATTAAGAAGGCTAACAGAATGTCAGGTTATATAGCGCCCTTGATGTGTGGAGTACAAGTCACAGGAGGTTCTGCTCAAGCTTTATAACACACTGGTGAGGCCTCATCTGGAGTACTGGGTACAGTTTGGGTCTCCAGGTTACAAAAAGGACATAGCAGCACTAGAGAAGGTCCAGAGAAGAGCAACCATCCAGTAATTTGTTTGTGAGGCATCCCGATTCAGAATGAATCATTACATTTGAGGTATTTGCATAGTTATAATTAAGACAGGATGTTTTTTATGCTTATAATGAATTTTTCCTGAACCCTTGATTAATATCTGTAGTCCCCTGTAACCTCAGCGATTATGGGTTCATCATTATCAGATGGCTTTGAAACCTTAGTGATCCTTTTGTAAGTTGAACATCTTGCATACATAAAATTCTAAGGTCTATCCATCTGTCGTGTGATTACTTGCAAACTACAGGGGCTAGAAACTTGATGTTGGTCTTGGTCAATTGCTCATGACTTGATATGTCCTGGTGAAGCCACAAACGTGATGTAGCAAAACTCACGGGGTATCTTATAGCAAAGTAATAGGCACATTTGTGGCAGATGAAATTTAATGTCAGTAAATGTAAAGTATTACACATAGGAAGTAAAAATGTGAGGTTTGAATACATAATGGATGGTCTGAAAATCGAGAGTCCAAATTATGAGAAGGATTTAGAAGTCGTAGTGGACTCTAAGCTATCGACTTCCAGACAGCATTCAGAAGCCATTAAGAAGGCTAACAGAAAGTCAGGTTATATAGCGCCTTGATGTGTGGAGTACAAGTCCAAGGAGGTTCTGCTCAAGCTTTATAACACACTGGTGAGGCCTCATCTGGAGTACTGGGTGCAGTTTGTCTCTCCAGGCTACAAAAAGGACATAGCAGCACTAGAGAAGGTCCGGAGAAGAGCGACTAGGCTGATTCCAGGGCTACAGGGGATGAGTTATGAGGAAAGATTAAAAGAGCTGAGCCTTTACAAGAAGATTAAGAGGTGACATGACTGAAGTGCTTAAAACTAGGAAGGGAATTAGTCCAGTGGATCGAGACGGTGACTTTAAAATGAGTTCATCAAGAACACGGGGACACAGTTGGAAATGTGAAGGGTTCATTTCGCACAAACATTGGAAGTTTTTCTTCACAAAGAGAAGTCACCCTGAGTAATTGTATGTATCAAGAGCCCATGTAAAATGTTGCAAACCCATCGGTGTTACTGTATCTGTTTTTTGAAATCAATAAAAGTTTCTTTCTAGGACCTACCTGTGGTGGAGTTACCCAATGGTGTCGCACCACTTTGGTGCCTGAGAGTGTTGAGTGTTGTCACCTATCACCCCCACGACATATTCCCACATTATTGAGCGTCAGACGTTCTTTAAAAACCAGGAGATCACCACCGAGTCAACTTATCCTGAATGAAACACAAAAATGGGAAATTTTAGAAAAATCCGAGTGGTTCCCCGGTATTCCGGTAACGTGGCCTTCACCGGTTGTGTCGAGTCTGATCACAGTTCAAGCCTTCCTCAAAGACCTGACCGCTGCAACTGTCCTAAATTTGTTTGTTTTAAAAAAAGTGGGCCACTTGAGACCTCGGAATGGTTTTCACGCCTCACAGTTTGTGGATGTTCACACGTTTTGTCAGAGTTTATTTAGAGGCAGGCGCTCTTCAGAAACCAGAGGAGCACCCAACGGTCAAAAGTGGGCAGTTTTTAAAAAAAGAATCAGAACAGTTTCCATGTATTAAGTTAATGGGGTGTTTTTTTTTTTTTATCACAATCAAAGCAAGGATGTGCTGAATTATTAAAAAAAAATAATAATAATATTTTAACATCAGGACAGTTTCAGAAATAAAGCTTTAACACGTGTCTGCGGTGGGTGTCCTCCAGGGGTTCTGGTTTCCTCCTACACTTCAAATACATGCAGGTTGGGTGGATTGGCGGTCCTAAAATGGCCCCAGTGTGTGGTTATTATAGGTCAGGGGATGATCGCCCTGCGATGGTCTGGCATCCCTGCCTTGTTAGCCAGGGTAGACCCCAGCAGATCCCCACGAGAAAATGACTGGCCGACTGCCATTTCGTCACATTTGCATGGAGATGTCGGCGTTCTTCAGATGTTCGTGGATTTGGTTCTCCTGAATTTGGTGGATTTTATGTTAACATGAAAGGTGCAGGATGGGGGGGTCACACATATAAACGTAGGGACGTCCAGTTGTCCAATTTTGTTTGATTCTTTTCAGATTGTTGGTCAAATGCCGAACACACAGATGCTCCCTAAGCCCTCGATCCCATACATTCTTCTTCGTTAGACTTCTTGCTCTGATTTCTCAGTGTGCTTTTTCACAATCAGCTTTTTATTTTTATTTTTTGCCCCCCTATCTGATTACCTCTGGCTTGGAGCATAAATAATGAGAATGCATTACATTTACTTGTATTTGCTTAGCTAGCACTTTTATCTAAAGTGACTTAAAAAAATTTAGAGGTCACCATAAGTGTGTGGAGGACTGCTCAGGAGCAAAGGTGGCAAAACTGATCATCACGTGGGTAGAGCTTAGAACAAAAAAAACAAGCAAGATACCCCTCTGAATATGTCACAAGACCACCAGAACCTCCTCAAGCAAGAGAGTCCTCAGGTACTTCTGAAACCCACCGATGGAATCGGCGGTTCAGATGGAGGTGGGCAGCTCATTCCACCACCTGGGAGCCACACATGAAAAGAGTCTGGACTGGGATGTGATACAATGTATAGGGGACATCGCCAGAAGACCTGAGTGGGTGACAAGGAGGGGCTCCGTATATATATATATATATATATATAGGAGCTGACCTGCTGGCTGCTTTGTAGGCAAGCATCAAGGATATGAAATCCAAATGTGCTGCTAGAGGGAGCCAATGAGGCGATCTGAACAAAGGGGAGACGTGTTCCCACCTTGGCGTTAGTGTTGACGCTCATTTATTGGTTCTGTTGAGCTGAGGCTTTCATGGTCCTCTCTGACATGATGTCTGCTGTGAAATTCAACATGTCACCAGCACTATGATTGATGATGTAGGACAACCTCACTGTCAAACTTTTGTCTATCCTATCTAAAGTAATACCTTAATTTTAGAGCAACAAGAATAATTACAGAAGATGCATGAGCCTCAGTACCACCATTTACATGCCCAGAAATGCAACTTTCCCCATCCCATGTTGGAGTGTCCACCATTGGTGATGAAAATCGATGAAGATTTGTCAGGGCAGGCAGTGCAGCAGCAGTGTTACACGTCTCCTATGATGTCCTCGGAGCACAGAGATTCACTGCAGAGCACTTGTCATGAATAAGGGGGACGGGGTGGAGGGGCTGCTGATCTCATAAAACAGACGGTCAGCCAACCCAGTGAAATGCTTGTGTCAGTGGACCTGTGACATCTTGGTGGGATGTAGAGCTTGAGACACCAGGGTGTACATCTGTTCTGTCTTTCTATTATATAGTGCCTTTCATTATCTTTCTACCTATCTGTCTGTCTATCCATTATAGATTGATAGATGGATCAAAACATATGAAAGGCAATTTATAATAATAATAATAATAATAGGTTACATTTATTGAGCGCCTTTCACAAACCCAAGGTCTCTTTACATACGGAGTAAAAAAGAAAAAAAAAATTACACAGATGATAAAAGTTCGTAGAAGAGGAAAGTTTTGAGTTGAGATTTAAAGGTGGAGAAAGAGGAGCAATCTCGGAGAGACTGAGGAAGAGCATTCCAGAGTTGAGGGGCTATAGCACTGAAGGACCTCAGGGTCTGGTGCGTGGGACAGGAAGGAGATGACTGCTCGAGGACATGAGAGATTGACCAGGAGTGTAAGGAGCTGAGTGAGGTAGAAGGGGGGCAAAGGTTATGTAGGGCTTTGAAGGCGAGAAGCAGAATCATGAATTTAATCCTTGATGGAACCGGTAACCAGTGAAGCTGGGAGATAACAGGGGAGATGTGAGCAAAACGCTTTGTGTGAGTGAGGACGCTGGCTGCGGAGTTCAGAATATACTGTAGCCTCTGTATAGATTTTGCAGGGAGGCCAATGAAGAGGGAATTACAGTAATCAATACGAGACATTATGAAACAATGAACCAGAGTTTGAGCATCAGACAAGGACAGAAATGGATGGAGGCGGGCAATGTTATGGAGATGACAGAATGAAATTTTGGAAAGAGACCTGATGTGTAAGTTAAACTTAAGTGATGAATCAAACTAAACCCCAAGATTTGTGACAACAGGAGCAGGTTTGACAAGTACACCATCAACAGAAACAGAGAAATTGGATACCTTAGAAAGTTGGGATTTTGAACATACCAGTAACACTTCAGTTGTATTAAGTTTGAGAAAGTGATTTTCAATCCATAGCTTAAGATCAGTGATGCAGTCAGTGAATGTGATGGTAGGGGAGTCTGCACTAAGATATAACTGTATATCGTCTGCATAACAGTTAAGGCCATGTCTGCGAATAATCTGACCCAAAGGAAGGATATAAAGTAGAAACAGTAATGGCCCAAGGACTGAACCCTGAGGGGACACCACACGACACAGGTGAAGTGAAGGATTTAGAGCAGCCAAGTGTGACAAACTGTTGCCTATTAGAAAGGTATGATGTGAGCCATTGAAGGACTAAGCCAGAGATGCCTACAGCAGAGAGACGTGACAGGAGGATTTCATGGTTAACAGATAGTGTCAAATGCTGTTTATCTATCTATCTAATTTATCTATTGGTCTATCACTCTATCTATTATATAGTGCCTTTTATATCTATTGATCTGTCTATCAATTTATCTATTGATGTATTGCTCTGTCTATGCATTATATAGTGCCTTTCATATCATCTGTCATATTTTGCCTTTCATATCTATTGATCTTTTGCTCTTTGTATTATCTATCTATCTATCTATCTATCTATCTATCTATCTATCTATCTATCTATCTATCTATCTATCTATCTATCTATCTATCTATCTATCTATCTATCTATCTATCTATCTATCTATCTATCTATCTATCTATCTATCTATCATTTTGTGTCCAGTTCCACAGACTTATCAGGTTCAATGCTAGAAAATGGTGTGTGGGTTTGTCAGTCCAGACCTGTCTTATCTCCTCCCTTCCCTTCACTTGACCTGATATGGAGCAGACCACCTTATCCATAATGACCAGTGTAAAACTGCCATTCCCCCTTGATGTCCACCCGATGAGCCAACCCAAGGCACCGTCCATCTCGTGATTGTATCTGGACACTGATGAGCGCTGCTTGTGATGTTTTCATTCTCTTTGTGCTGTATCACCATCTTCAGGGCTGTATTGTGGATCATCTGAGACGCTGAAAGTTAAGACCAGCACAGTCTGAATGTTCTTCTTGTAATGCACACTTTTATTCCAGGTGGGCAGGGTTGAATATCTGGCAGACTGAAGATTGAAACAGGGCCAGTGTATGCCACCCAGACCTGAGAAAAGACCCCTGTAGGTAAAACCAGTGAAGAGCAGCCAACATGGCAGTTCCATTGAAGTCCTGTGTGTGTGTGTGTGTGTGTGTGCGTGCGTGCCAGCCATCCCTTCTTCCTTGTATCTTGGGTTGTTTTTTTCACTTGAATATCTGTGGTAATTGAAAAGTGGAATTTGCAGTAATGTGTTGCTGTTGGTAGTCCTCCGACTTTGAAAGTGGTCCTCAGTCCAAAGTCCTTGAGAAGCCCTGCTTGTTTGCCAATCTTGGATATCTGTGGACGTCTGGCAGAGCTCATGTAACACAATTCAAACGTGAAGCAAGAAATGCAAACTTGTAAGGGGCAAGCAAATAATGTCACATGATGATAATAATAATAAGCAGGACTAAAATGCATCAAATTATATTTCATAAGCAGGATATTCATACGAAATCCAAGCTGTTTGAGCACACGGACCACCTTCGTTATCGCCACTGTAATTACTGAGTGTGGCGCCCTCTATTGATGGTGACCTAGTATTACATGCATTTCCAAACCAGCATACTGTCTCCCAAGGGGGTGTGGGGGTCTTTCAGCCTGATCTTGCACATAATTGCTTGCCCCCCCCCACACTATACTGTCAGAGAGACACATCATACACACTGACCCCCCAACCTGATGTATGCTAATGTAACAAATCCACGTGAGAAACTGTTTAGTGAAACCTTCACCAGCTGACATCTTGAAAAGAAGGCCAAGCGCCAGGTTATTATCCTACTGCGGCATTCCTGCCAGCCATCTTCTGGTAGTGGGGGGGGTGGGGTTTGGTGGGGGGACGGGGAGAAAGGATTTCAGCAAAGTTAACCTTGACGTGCCGCCGAGTAAGTCTCGGTACAAATTAGTTCAGGCTGGCTTTGACGTTTAATTCGGGGAATGTTTGAGTTACAGGAAAAGCGTTTGATGAATTAATCAAGTGGTGTTCTACAGTGCACGCTGATTAAATCAAAAGGGCCCGAAATGCTGTATGGATCAGCAATCAATACTGTTTAGTTTCATGCCAAATCATCCCAGCTTTCGTCGGAGACGCTCTGTAATGGCAGCACAGCCAGCACTCGTGTGAATAGAAGGCTTTGTTTCTCCTTCTCTCTGTCCGCTGCATTTCCATTGACATGCGTTAAGGACTTGGAGGTCACACACGTTAAGGGCTTGAGGACCAGGCCATGCAGCTGCTCGGGGTGAGACCCGGTGGGTGCCCTCCTCCTGCCCACCCAGCTCAGGGGTGACTGCTTTCACCTCTTCAGGGTGAACCTTGAAGTAGCAGACATGCCGTGACTCGGGGACAAGTCATAAACTAGATGTACCTTTACCCTGCCACCTCCTCCAGCTCTTTCAGGGGGATAGCAGTAATCTCTCCAGTGTGTCATGGGTTTGCCCCCTAGGCCTCCTCCTGGTTGGACATGCCATGACACTTCCACTTGGAGGCTTCTTTTGAGCTCCTCCTAAATGTCTGTCTGTGCCCCTCACCCTGTCACTATGACAGCATCCAGACACCCTTTCGAAAGAAGCCCATTACTGGATGCATGATCTGCCTGTAGTTCTTTTGGTCATTACCCAATGCTCATCAGCTTAGGTGAGGACAGGGAGGTAGATCGACTGATAAATCGAGAGCTTTGCTTTTTGCTCAGCTCTTTCTTCACCATGACTAACTGATCCAGTTCATTTGGTCACGGTCTATAGTTTGTGACCATAAGAGAGGACAGGGAGGTACATTGACTGGTAAACTGAGAGCTTTGCCTTTCGACTCGGCTCTTTCTTTACTATGACTGACTGATCGAGTTCTTTCAGTCCCATTCTAAATCTTGTGACCACAGGTCACAGATCATCTGGTACATTGAGAGTTGACTTTTGGCTCAGCTCTTTCTTCATCATGATTGACTAATCCAGTTGGTCACTATCTACAGCTTGTAACCATACGTGACAATATGGAAGTAGATCATTCTGGTAAGCTGAGAGCTTTGCCTTTCTACTTGGCTCTTTCTTCTCCATCTCTGACTGATTGAGTTTTGTTGGTCACTGTCTATAGCTTGTGACAATAGGGACGTAGATTATCTGATATATCGAGAGTTTTGCCTTTCAACATGGCTCTTTCTGCACCATGACTGACTGATTGAGGTCTTTCCATCCCATTGTAAATCTTGTGACCATAGGTCATCGATCATCTGGTACATTGAGAGTTGGCTTTTGGCTCAGCTCTTTCTTCATCGTGACTGACTGATCCAGCTATGTTGGTCACTATCTACAGCTTCTAACCATACGTGATGATACGGAAGTAGATCATTCTGGTAAACTGAGAGCTTTGCCTTTCGACTCCGCTCTTTCTTCACCATGACTGACCCAGTTTTTTTGGTCAGTGTCTAAAGTTTGTGATAATAAGTGAGGACAGGGAAGTACATTGATTGGTAAATCAAGAGCTTTGCCTTTCAATTCAACTCTTTCTTCACCATGACTAACTGATCCATTTGCTTGTAACCATATGTGACGATAGGGACGTAGATCATTCTGGTTAACTTAGATCTTTCTCTTTCGACTCTGCTCTTTCTTCACCATCACTGGCTGATTGAGTTCTGTTGGTCACTGTCTATAGCTTGTGACCATAGGAGAGGATAGGGATGCAGATCATCTGGTAAGCTGAGAGTTTTGTCTTTCAATTTGGCTCTTTCTGCACCATCACTGACTGATCGAGTTCTTTCAATCCCATTCTAAATCTTGTGACTATAGGTCATCGATCATCTAGTAAGCTGAGAGCTTTGCCTTTCGACTCGGCTCTTTCTTCACCATGAGTGAATGATCCAGTTTTTTTGGTCACTGTCTATAGTTTGTGAATATAAGTTAGGACAGGGAGGTTAGATTGACTATCTCCTTTTGACTCGACTGTTTCTTCACCATCGCTGACTAATCCAGTTCTGTTTGTCACTGTCTATAGCTTGTGACCATAGGGACGTAGATCATCTGTTAAGCTGAGAGTTTTGCCTTTCGACACGGCTCTTTCTGCACCATGACTGACTGATCGAGTTCTTTCATTCCCATTCTAAATCTTGTGGCCATAGGTCATGGATCATCTGGTAAGTTGAGAGTTGGCTATTGGCTCCGCTCTTTTTTCACCATGACTAACGGACCAAGTGTTTTTGGTCACTATCTAAAGTTTGTGACCATAAGGTGAGGACAGGAAGGTAGATTGACTGGTAAACTGAGATCTTCCTTTTTGACTCGGCTCTTTCTGCACCAGGACTGACTGATCGAGTTCTTCCAGTCCCATTCTAAAGTTTGTGACCATAGGTCATAGATCATCTGGTACATTGAGAGTTTTGCCTTTTGGCTCGGCTTGCTCTTCACCAGGACTTACCGGTACAAAGTCCACATGACTGCAGACGAGTATCACTCCAGGCTATAAAGTGAAATTGATGTAAGTAAGCCCTTGTAATGTCCATTTTTCTGTATGGTTGTGTAACATGGACTCGGGTTGTGGGATCTCCAAATGAGAATCTTGGCCTCTCAGATGAGATATTCTCGTAAGATCTTATGCATCCCCTCAGATGACCATATCAGCAATGAAGAAGTGTGCAGAGTGATTCAAGCATCAAGTGGGCCCTTGTAGACCTGCTGAGAATTGTAAAGAAGTGGAAGCTCAAGTGGCGTGGGCACACTGCTGGACCATCCGGCCTTGCAAAAAACCATCTTACAAGGGCAAAGTGCCAGGAGTTAAGAATAGAGGCCGGCAGAGAAAGAGGTGTGGAAGAGAACACCAGAGGGCGGACGGGATTGTCTTTCGGGAGTTCCCAGAGAAGAGCACAGGACAGACAGGAATGGCGGCAGCTTGTCGGGACATCTATAATGGTTAAGGGAGTGATGATGATGATGATGATGATGACAATGGTTCAACTTATTGCAATAATTTTACACGAAGCGCATCAGCGGCTCTTTAGGAGATGTCTTTAAAGGAGCTGTCAGCTCAGGGTGAAGGTCTCTAACCTGCTCAGCCTCCTGTAGCAGCCCAGAAGTTAACCACATCTCATTTGCTTTTCTTCTTCTCCATTACATGTTATTTGAAGAATAAAAAAAACACCCTGAGAAGGTCAGGAGTAGCCCATGTGTTGAGTTTCCTTTGATGAATTATAGCAGACACATGCGCCGCCTCGTCACTTTTAATTAGCTTCAAACAATTGTTCTCCCCACGTATGACAGTTAAAGCTGATTGAGTGAGTTTATCTTCTTCGTTCGGTGCTTCTATAAATTGCACTTGGATGGCTGGCATTTGTATTAAAATAACTTGAGCGGTCTTTGAAATGTGGATGTAATTTTTATCTGCAAAAACGGCTCATCACGGGTGCTGACAAGTGGTAACGCCCGATTGTAAAGGGGGAATCCACACAAAAAAATCAATTATCATAAGATGTCTTGGACATAAAGTCAATAAGCCAATAGCATTAGAGGAAAGGAAGAGCACGTCTTCTGCCTGCCCAGTGTTTATTATTAAATTTCAATCTCGGCTTCCACGGCGCTTCAAAAGCTTTCATTATCACAAATACACAGCCATCCATGTCACTTTTCGTCACCTTGTATTTAAATAAATGGGCATCGGGAGTCCTGGGCTGGGATATGTGACTAATGGATTCCAGCAGGCAGAACAAGTAATGGGTGGTTGGCCTTGTCGTGTTCTTGGTGTCTGCAGACACGGGTAGCAGTTGGCGTCATCCAGCTGTACATTCCCTGCCATGTTAGGCACAGCTGTTAGGGAGCACTGAGCCGCAAAGGGTCTCTCCTCCTCTGCTACAGCTGTTGGTTTGTTGTCAGACCACCTAAACACAATTAAATCTTCATCCGCAACTACTCGCCCAGTTATAGGCTCAGAGTGAGGCCATGTTTGTTCTGTCAGGGTTGAGCGGAAGCAGCTACAGTTACGCTTGAGGTCAGACATTTACGTACACGTTGGGTGAATTCCTTCAAAGTCACTTTGTGAGCACTAAACAGATTTTATACTAACAATCTAATAATGTGGCCTGTCATTGAAGACGTCTACTTTGTGCAGGGCCAAAGTCATTCTTTCCAACAATGTTCACGGACCTCTGAGTGTAACACTTTTGATTGACTAGATAACAATTCCAGTGGGTCACATTGAATTGCCTTCAATTTGTTTAACTTGGTATCCTTGCTGAAATTTTGGCCCAGAACTGGTGTTACCAGGACACCTTGCTCACACACGCTGTTTCAGTTCAATCGGACTGAGGGTCCGGGCTTTGTGATGGCCACTCCAGAACCTTGACCTTGTTATCCTTAAGCCAGTGTTTCTCAACCTTGTTCCATGTGTGCCCCATTTTTTTATGTTAGTTTTTGTGGTACCCCCTGTTTTGTCTTGGTAGAGTTCTCCATTACTCTGCTTTCCCCTTTTGTATTATTAATATGAAGCCTTTGTTAGAATGTCTCAGATCTCACAGACTTGGCACTGTTTATAAGGTGTTGTACTTTAGAACTTCTCCACGCCTTCCCTTCTACATCTATAACCTCAGGCAATTAGGTGTAGTAAAAGACAAGCAGGAGTTAAGTTACCTTTAAATAATGTATTACTGATAAAATTCATAAATAATAACAATAAGCAAAGTGCAAGTGAACACTGGCAACCATACAACCTGATAAATGCTGATGTGTAGTTTCAGGCAGCACTCAGACTTGTAGTTACTTTAAACGTCTCTAGTTAAGTCCTAATTGGTGGTCCGCTTTCTTCAGAACGGGCTGCATGCCTGTCTCAATATGACTGCTGAGCTGTGCTCTTCATGGCAGTGGTGTGACCGAGAGGTGCTTCTTCATGGTGCTGTTTTGTAAGAGAGAGAGGGCAACGAAATCTGTCCAAACCCAACAGCCAATACGGCATCCTGGTACTTAATGACCTCTGATTTAAAACCAAACAGGCAACTTCAGACCAATGGGGCACAGAATACCTTCACACCTGCCACCCCCCAAAACCATTTGTTAAGGTGAAGCTTGCCAGGTAGGTAGTTGGCCTCCACTGCTCTGCACAGTCCTGCACTGGCCAAACTGGTTTGAGGCACTTCCCCCAACCCTGTCATAAAATTACAAAGAGACTCCGTCCTAAAAGATCATAACCTGGTTCTGATTCAGCCTCACTACAAACCAAAAGTGAGAGTCCTACCTGTAACCACACGATCATTCAGGAAGTGGACCCCGGAGGCTGAGAATGCTCTGAGACAATGTTTTGGAACTACAGACTGGGATATCCTGCAGGGATCACATAGTGAGAACATTGAGGAGGTTGTTGACTACACTACTGACTACATCAACTTCTGTATGGACATTGTAGTTCCAGTAAGAACTGTACGCTGCTATGCTAACAACAAGCCATAGATTACAAGTGACATCAAGGGCCTTTTGAACCAGAAGAAAAGAGCCTTTAAAGACGGTGATCAGCATGAGCTCAAGCGCGTGCAGAAGGAACTCCGAGTCCAGCTCAGGGCGGCGAAGGAGCAGTACAGGAGAAAGCTGGAGCAGAAGTTGCAGAACAACAGCATGAAGGAAGTGTGGGATGGGATGAAGATCATCACTGGCTGCAGCTCGAAGCGGGGTACCACCATCGAGAGAGACGTGAAGAGAGCAAACCAAATGAACATCTTCTTTAACAGGTTTGACCACCCTAACCCAATCTCACCTCGGAGTACTGCACTCTCTACATATCCTTCTGCTGATACCAACATAGGAGAGACATCCCCACCCACAATTACAGCAGCGCAAGTGAGCAGAGAGCTGAGGAAACTTCGTGCCAGCAAAGCAGCAGGTCCAGATGGAGTATTGCCACGACTGCTGAAGGTCTGTGCATCAGAGCTAGGGGGTCCTCTACAGCGCATCTTCAACCTGAGCCTGGAACAGGGGAAAGTCCCGAGGGTGCATGGCAGGAACAAATCCCCGGGCAGGGCACCAGCCAACCGCAGGGTACACACACACACACACACACACACACTAGGGCCAATTTAGGATCACCAGTGCACCTAACCTGCCTGTCTTTGGAGTGTGGGAGGAAACCCACGTGGACACGAGGAGAACATGCAAACTCCACACAGGAAGGACCCGGGAAGCGAACCCCCAGGTCTCCTTACTGCGAGGCAGCAGCGTTACCCACTGCGCCACCTTGCTGCCCATTTGCCTTTGTGTTTATTTAAATTCTACAATGGACTACCACATGTAAATATGGCATGATGTTTGTCATATTATATCACTTTTATCTCTAGATACTATTTAAATGAAGATGAAATCATTAAGTCCACACATGTTAGAAATAAAACATTCCAGGGGGTGTACTTACTTTTTCACATCTTATGAGTGTACATGTAACCTCCTCCTATACATGCACACATATACAGTAAGTACTGATCGTCACTAATAGACCACCAGTCTCCTGACGCTCAATGCCGCCTGCTTGCCAGTAACGTGATTTGTAAAGTGCAGCCCACTCAAAGGCCCACTTTTGACGGGAAAGTGAGGCGCTTGTATCTCGAGCTTCGTCTGTTCTTTGTCTCCTGTCATGAGAATCAGATTTCTGCGGTCAGCGGGGAAGTGGCCGAGCTGCCAGACAGCTAAGTTAGCATTTTATTTTTCTGCCTTCTGTCTTTGGAATGAATTGCAACGAGATGACAAGTCGCAAACTGAGCCTGTCTGGATTTAAAGGGCACTTTGACATGTGGTGGTCCGCTCTTGTATGGTTTTTATTTATTTATTTATCTCAGTTGTGGACCCGCTGCCCTCATCCTGATGAATTGGACAGAAGCCTGTTTAATTCATTCATTTATTTTGAAAGCTTTATGCCACTTTTTGAGTACTCTCATTTATAGATGCCTTGCCTTTTTTCTTATTTCGATTGTGTTTTTTTTGGATCAAATGTGCTGATCCATTGCTACTCTGTTTGAGGAGGAGTGTGTGACCACCTCTTTCAGTCCAGAACATCTGTGCAGTTTGACAGCCAGCCAGAGGACCTTAGTGTAGAGGCAAGTGTGGTCAGAATTGTGAATCAAATGTCTGTGGGCCAAAGTCTCCTGTCCACTCCATTATTTCCCATCATTCTAATGTCTGGGCCTGTGAGTGTCCTGATAAAAACCAAAGGTCCAGGCCTTTAATGACCTCTTGGGCACGGCCATCAGCAGTGTGTCTGTCTGCGGAGAGAGGGTTGACCTCATTGAGAAGTTTACTTGCCTTGGCAGTGACATTCATGTCTCTGGTGACTCTTCCTATGAAGTGAGTAGATGGATTAGGAGAACATGGGGGGTCATGAGGTCACTGGAAAGGGGTGTGTGGTGCTCCTGATATCTCTGCAAAAGGATGAAGGTCTTTAAAGTCCTGGTGCTTCCTGTTTTGCTATATGGTTGTGAGACATGGACGCTATCCAGTGACCTGAGACGAAGACTGGACTCCTTTGGTACTGCTGTCTCTCCTTGGGTACCGTTGGTTTGACTTTGTGTTGCTCATGGAGTCCCGAATGAGGCCCATTACCTGCATTGTGAGGGAGTGTCAGTTACGGCACTACGGCCATGTGGCGCGTTTCCCAGAGGATGATCCGGCTCATTGTTGAGCACCTGAGTGGCTGGACCAGCAGATAGATGATTTCCGAAGGGTGGGACTGGGCCACGAGTCTGCCTGGGGGGTTGCCAACGAGGATCCTGAGCTGTTTTGTCATGTGGTGGGTGCGGCAACGTGCTATACCTGTGCATGCTCCCCCAACCTGACCTGATCTGACCTGACCTTCCTATGATACGTAGGTTCAGAAACGGGACCACCTATAGTCGCCGAGTTAAAACCTAAGAATTTTACACATTGAGGAACCTATAAACCTGTAAATCCATATTTATGTGTCTCTTTCAAACATTAAAACAATGTAGAAGAGAACAGGCCATTCATCCCAACAAAGCTCACCAGCTCCATCAACTTTAATTCTTCTAAAATATTGAGGGGGAGTCAAGCTAAAGTTAGAAAATGGGAACAGAACTGATGCTGTCTTTTCTCAATGTCATCTCCACCCTTCTCGATGCACTTGTGCCACCTGCCTGGCAGTGCCCAGATTCCAGCAGAATTAAAGTTTCAGTCTCATCCTCAGTCCCTCGTGCACCGCATTCTTCACGTCACCTTCCATCTTGAATCGACGACCACCCAGCTGTTTGTTTAGCGGTCCAAAATGGTGGAAGTCGCATGGTGCCAAATCTGGCGAATAAGGAGGATGTGGCAATACCTCAAACTTCAGTTTCTCCAGACAAGCCTTGGTGTGTGTGTGTCATTATCTGGCAGCAAAAGGCTTCCTTCAGACAGCAGTCCTGGCTCTTTGATCGATTAGCAGGCTTCACATTGGTCTCCAGCAAGTCACAGTAACTTTCACTAGTGACTGGAGTACCCCTCAGAATGTGGTGTTCGACAATAACTCGGGTGCATGAGTGGCTGTGAGGACGAGACAAATCCTTTTATTCTGCTGGGATCTACTGGCACTGCCAGGCAGGTGGCACAAGTGCATTGAGAACCTTAGAACACTCTAGATGAGAACAGGCCATTCAGCCCAACAAAGCTCGCCAGTACTATCCACTTATTTCTTCCAAAAAAAACATCAAGTTAAGTTTTGAAAGTCCCCAACGTCTTAATGTCTACCACACTACTTGGTAGCTTATTCCAAGTGTCTATCGTTCTTTGTGTAAAGAAAAACTTCCTAATGTTTCTGTGAAATTTACCTTTAACAAGTTTCCAACTGTGTCCCCGTGTTCTTGATGAAATCATTTTAAAATAACAGTCTCGATCCACTGGACTAATTCCCTTCATAATTTTAAACACTTCAATCATGTCGCCTCTTAATCTTCTTTTGCTCAAACTGTAAAGGCTCAGCTCTTTTAATCTTTCCTCATAATTCATCTCCTGAAGACCTGGAATCAGCCTAGTCGCTCTTCTCTGGACCTTCTCTAGCGCTGCTATGTCCTTTTTGTAGCCTGGAGACCAAAACTGCACCCAGTACTCCAGATGAGGCCTCACCAGTGTGTTATAAAGCTAGAGCAGAACCTCCTGTGACTTGTACTCCATACATCAGGGCGCTATATAACCTGACATTCTGTTTGCCTTCTTAATGGCTTCTGAACACTGATGGGAAGTCAATAGCTTAGAGTCCACTACGACTCCTCAATCCTTCTCATAAGATTTTCCGACCACCCATTGTGTATTCAAACCTCACATTTTACTTCCTATGTGTAATTCTTTACATTTACTGACAATAAATTTCATCTGCCACAAATCTGCCCAAGCCTGTATGCTATCCAAGTACTTCTGTAATGATATAACAGATTCCAAATTATCTGCTAATCCACCTATCTTGGTGTCCTCTGCAAACTTAACCATCTTGTTACTTACTGTATATTCCTATATAAATCATTTCTATACATTAAAAATATCAGCGGCCCCAGCACTGACCCCTGTGGAACACCACCTTAACATCGGCCAGTTCTGATGAGGTTCCTCACACCATCACCCTCTGCTTCCTGTGTCTGAGCCAATTCTGCACCAATCTACAAACATCACCCTGAACTCCCACTTCTTTTAATTTGATGTCCAACCTCTCATGTGGCACCTTATCAAATGCTTGCTGAAAGTCCAGATAAATAACATCATGTGCTCCACTTTGATCATATCCTTTTGTTGCCTCCACATAGAATTCCAGAAGGGTGGAGAAAACATTGGGCAATGACATCGTTATCAGTTTTGTTAAGGTGCGTCCCATTTTCTAACTTTAGCTCGACTCCCATCGTAACATCAAGTCGAGTTTTGAAAGTCCCTAAAGTCCTACTGTCTACCACACTACTTAGTCTCTTATTCCAAGTGTCCATGACAAGAGCTCCATCATGCTGGGTTCAAATCCGCACCTGCTCGCTATCTGTGTGCGGTATACACCCTCTCCCCATGTCCCCATTTAATCAGATAATCCATTACGCTTCTCTTTTGGGTGTCATGAACAGCAGGCACCTTGACAGCCTAGCAAAGGCTTAGCTGAAAAACCAGTTTGGGTCAGAAATGGACTGGTAACGCTCAATATCCAAAAAAAATTAAAATGATTTTGAGAGTTTGACACTTCAGTTAGAAGATTTAGTAATAGAGAAAGGAACAACCATACTGGGAAAGGCTTCTACTAATGGTATGAACCTCGGGGGGCAGGCCCTCTTTTAGAGACTGTAGCTAAAGTGACATTTTGAACTAAGACATGTAACAACTGAAGCTCTCTGCTCCAACAAAGAAACAGGGGTGTGTTTTAAAATAGCTGCTATCATGTTGCTACCCTGTGTTTGGGGGGAGGGGGGCGTCAAATCCATGGTTTGTATCTCTTTATTTTTGTGTTCTTTTGTTTATGGGTGTTATTCTTTATTTTTATTTCTATTCATATAAGCCACCTTTGTTATGTTCCAAGGTGGTGCGGGGGCACTTTCCAATCGCTTCTAGAAACTGCCCTCCACCCTATAGATCTGGAGGGTCTCCCGCAGTTCCTGGCAGTTTATTGTGAATGCATTTTGCTCTGGGTGAGTTTTTGTGCTCCCTTCTGTGCTTTCGTATATCTTTTATGCCTTGTGATTTTTCAGACTTGTGTTCTGACCTTACTTTTTGATTCTGTATTCCTAGGATTGCCTTCTTGTTGATGGCAATTCCATTTTTCACAGAGCTAAACTGCGATTGGAATACCTTTTTGTGGAAAACCAACCTTTTATTTTATAAAGATGTGGTGCTTGCCCTTCCTACTTGCCGAGGTTTGATGGTGATATCCCCCTCTAGTGGGCATCAGAAGTGCTTTGAGTGTGTGTTTTGGAACTTTTTAGTGCCTGGGACTCCCAGATCATGACAAGTACATAGTAAGCTTAATCTTTTGGCTAAATATAAGCAAAATTAGGATAAGAAACAAGATATAGAAATGAATGAGTAACCTTTCTTTATTGGGAGTTTTGATGCTTGGAAAAGACTAGTATGACAGCGTAATTTTCAAATATTGTTTTACTTTTCTACAAAGTCTCCACTTCTTTCAGTTTCAGAAGTAGGCCTCACCCCGGGTAGCCTGAGCCCAATTCTTATATGTCAGGCTTTAAGGCCCGTTCAGGCCCAATTCAAAACCAAAAACAGTTTGTTCAATTACTCTTTATGGGAGAGGGAAGCCACAAACCTTTGGCTTATAGGACAATGTTAACTAAAGTAATTTTAGAAATAAAGAATTTATTTATAAAAATTAAAAACACAAAAGTGACAATGCAAAGGGGGGAAAAAAAGGGCAAAAATGAAGCAAAACGAGTATGCCTCAAAAGGCAGGCCCGAGACTGGCAAATCCAAATCTTCAAACCAGTAATCAAAATCTAGAAAAACAGATATAATAAAAAATAGAACAATATAATATAAACATCTCTCTATTATATAAAAAAAAAAATCTTGGTGGAAGGGAGACCAGGGAGATAAGACATGATCTTCTCGGAAGACACTTAAAAGACCCGCGTGATGAAAGAGATTGACCATGGAGAGTCTCGCAGGGACCTTAAACATGAGACTTGGTGCCAAGAGGTTGCAATTTGACATCCCGCGAGAGACACTGTAACGTCACGCGAGACAAAGCAGTGAGACAGCATTTAAAACAAGTCCACGGACATCTAACCAAGCAGTTGTCAGAATGCTTTTGGTAGTCAGACATCATGTGTTCCCAGCTCTTAAAACAATGACAAGCAGAACACGCAGGAAGATAATAGATGATCCGACTGCAACACCTTAGCGTGTGTTCAGCCGCCCCCCATACCCCCCCAACGCAAGTGACAGAGACACAAAGTGGCAAAAGGACAGCTGCTGCACAGGCTTTTAAATGATCAACATGCAGCGTGACAAACATAACAGGCAGCTCGCCAGCAGCAGCAGTAGCATCAAGACAACATGATCCAACGGCATCTCCTTAGCATGCGGTTAGCTGCACCCCCCTTCACAACGCGAGCAGCGTTATACGTCCTGCAAGAAAGAGATTTAACAACGCCTGGGGCCGGAAATAAAGGACAAGTATTGTTTTTACAAAAGTTTTTTAAAGTAAAAGTGAAAATAATGCAAATGTAACAATTCCCATTATATATCCGGTAAACCAAACCCGGGGGTGGGCGAGTGAAGCGAGCAGGGGGCGGAGCCCCCTAGTTTTATATAAAAATATTACAAAAATTATTTTAAAATATTATAAAAATTATTTTAAAATATTATAAAAATTTTATATGAAAATGTAATTGATTTGTTGATTTGTCTAGTTGAAACTAGTCTTGTAAAACTTGACTTATTTGTATGGAATGTTACTTGATTTTAATAAAATCCAAAAGAAATATATATAATAGCTAAAAGCCAAAATCCAAAAAACCAAGAAGAAGAATCACAAAGCGATGCTAAACCTACAACAGTTAATGAAACTCTAAGGGACTCCTCTCCTCCACCAGAACATAAAGGTCCGTCAGCAGTTGTGTTATGGTGGTCCCCCAACAAACACTGATCCCATAGACTTGAGGCTCATATATAGCACCGCCATACCCACATGCACTTTAGAAAAGCTCTTCCCCCTGAAAGTAAGCACGTTCAGGCCCAGCTAGTACCTGGATGAGAGACCATCTAGGAAAAAGCTGGGGCTGCTGCTGGAAGAGGTGTCAGTGAAGCCAGCAGGGGGCGCCCAATGCAGTGACAGGGACACGGTGTTGTGAAAATGTCACCATCCTTCAAATGAGAATTAAAACCGAGGTTCTGACTCCCTGTACTCATAAAAGGTCCCTTCATATAGTTCAGTGGTTCTCAAACTGTGGGGCGGACCCCCCTAGAGGGGCGCGAAGTAACAAAAGGGGGGGGGGGGGGCACGAAGATGTGGAAAAAAGAAAACAAGAATCGAAAATCTGAAAAACACATCTATTGAAACCAAAACAAATTAACTTAAACTACATTCTGATATTTGAAAAATTAAATATAGAGTTAGATAAATGTCGATAAAAGTTAAGTAGGTATAATAAAATATGCATCTATGATATGTCATTAATTTAAAAAAGAACAAATTGGTATTAGTGGGCTCCTTTCAAAAAAATGTTAGGGGGGCGCGATTAAAACTGCTATGAAAACTCGGGTTGCAAATACTTAAAGGTTGAGAAACGTTGGTATAGAGCAGGGTGTATCCCAATGTCCTGGCTAAATTGCCCCCCATGGCCTAGTCATTCTGGCCCCCTAATAATCCCCTGTGTCTAATTGACCAACTCTCTCAGCCCTTCACCACCTAACCGCTAGCATGTGGTGAGCCTGCTGGCACAATAATGGCTGCCGTTGCATCATCCCGGTGGATGGTGCACATCAGTGGTGGTTGAAGTGGCTCCCCACTCATAATGTAAAGTGTTTTCTGTAGTGAAAAATCGCTGTATAATGTAAAGAATTATTATTATGATGATTACTTTGTTGTGGACATGTTGGCGATGGGACGGCACGGTGGCGCAGTGGGTAGCGCTGCTGCCTCGCAGTTGGGAGACCTGGGGACCTGGGTTCACATCCCTGTTGCTCCCTGCGTGGAGTTTGCATGTTCTCTCCGTGTCTGCGTGGGTTTCCTCCGGGCGCTCCGGTTTCCTCCCACAGTCCAAAGACATGCAGGTTAGGTGGATTGGCGATTCTAAATTGGCCCTAGTGTGTGCTTGGTGTGTTTGTGTGTGTCCTGCGGTGGGTTGGCATCCTGCCCGGGATTGTTTCCTGCCTTGTGCCCTGTGTTAGCTGGGATTGGCTCCAGCAGACCCCCGTGACCCTGTGTTCGGATTCAGCGGGTTGGAAAATGGATGGATGGATGGATGTTGGCGATGACCTGTTGCAGGTTTTACAGAGCACACATCTCCATCCCTAAGCTGATTCTCCACTCGGGGGGCCTGCCAATCAAGTTCAGAGATGCCAACATTTTAATCATGGCTATTGTGGCATGAAGGCAATGTGGGGCTCAACTCGCGCAACTGCGTGACTGATCCTTCCTGAACTTGGATTGGATTTATTATGCGCTTGCCAAAAATCTGTCTTAGAGTTAAAATGGCATTTTGTATCTGTTACTAACCATTTTACGAAAAGAAAAGGAGAGTGTGTGTCATTAATGGGCCCAGTTAGTCGGAGCATTTTAAAGAATTTCCAAAGAGAGAATTGACATTTGACATCTCTCCTTATTGGTGCAGTCCAATGCTTTTGGTGCACAGGTGACCACCCAGCCGGCTGGACGACTGACCTAACGATCACCAAATTTAAGATCATGAGGGACCAAAGCCAATGTCAGCAGCAGTCGGGTACAAGACAGGAGCCAACCCTGGACTGGGCATCAGCGCCCAGCAGGACCCCCTCACACCCATATGTCCACGCTGGTCTTCTCTAAGGCCAATTAGGAGATGACGGTTAACTTCATCTGGGGGAGTTTAGGTAATGTGAGAAGGAAATCATGGATATGGAGAAACTCCGCACAGCCATGGGGGAAATGTGCAGACCCCACACTACCAATCATCTATCCATCCATCCATTTTCCAACCCGCTGAATCCGAACACAGGGTCACGGGGGTCTGCTGGAGCCAATCCCAGCCAACACAGGGCACAAGGCAGGAACCAATCCCGGGCAGGGTGCCAACCCACCGCAGACTGCCAATCATTGCATGTGTAATTTGAACACATCAGGAATACCATTCATATTTTAATTAATATGACCTCCTGTTTCTTTTGTTTTTCCAAGATGATTTTCATCTATTTTAGATGCCAGTTTTTAGTCACTGTGTAAAGAAAAAGACCAAGAGCTCTGTGTTAGAAATCATCAGTAAATCAAAAAGGTGGCTTTCAACAGGCAGCACTGTAGACGAGCAGAGGCCGAGTACCACGACAATGGAAGGATTACAATTAACTGACTTTGTTATTAGAGAAAATGTAGTCAGAAAAATCAAAAGCACAGAATTCAACAACGAAAGTAACCAACATGCAGTCCTTAAGCAAAGAAGACGCGCGCTCATGCAGCTAAAAGCTGACACAACGAGACGACGCCACACACATGATAGCGACCAGCATGGCCACCGCCACACGATAACGGCACACCCAAAATGACGTCGGAAAAATACAAATAAATGACGATTCAGAATAATAATATGTGCAACTGCTTTAAAGTAAAAAAAAAATCCTAAAATTCATAACGCATGGGTGCTCTCTGTTTTGTGACTGTATCATTGGCACTGCCGCCTGCAATGGTGCCAGTCACGTGACTCGCCTCCCAGGTATTTGTGACAGACATGGTGTCCTAGTTTCGGGATTTTTTTTTCTGTACAAAAAATAAGCTTTTGCAAACTACCGTCAAAACTGGAGAACTTCATAACTCGACTTGATGTTATTTCAGAAGAGTTAAGTGGATAGGACTGGTGAGCGTTTTTGGGCTGAATGGCATGTTCTCGTCTACATTGTTCTAATCTGTGGAGATATCCTGGAATACTGGAGCCTGATAAAAATAGTAATACAGTTTATTTATATACTGTTGCACCTTTCTAATGCTCAAGATGCAAAGGCATTGACCAGACATGGACCAGTTCGTAAAACATACTGACTCACACCCTAGTAGCGACCCTATTTACTAACACTTAACAACATGGCAAAGAAAATAATTACAAAAACACAAAAGAATCTGAACTCGGGTCCCTGGTGCTCTGTGGATGCTACCCCTCACTGTTGGACCCCTAACACATGAAAATCCAAGTAAGAGTTTCCAAATATTTGCCAGCTTCTTAAAAAAAATTAAAAAGTGTGCATCATTAAGGCACAGAACATCGGAGCATTTTCAAGTACAGTAAAACCTCGACTATCCGTTACTCGATTAACTGTAATTGTGCATGTTAGCCCATTACTGCACCACTACTACCATGCGGTACGCTGTGAGCTTTGCACTTTGGATCAGCTCTCCGTTGTGCCAGCACGTTATGTTCTCCCCCAGCCGGCCGCATTTTGAAATCGCAGTTATGTGCCTTCGGTTTTATACGGAAGCCGAGAGAGGACGTGCAATACCGTTATTTTTTAAAATTGTTTCCTCGAGATACGGACTATTTTAATCGAGATCTCGATAAAAGAAAAGATCTTGTTTTCTCGAAATGATGAAATAATTGTATCTCACGTTTAATGTTTAGCTTATAGAAGCCACGTCCTGTTTGAAATGGCAGAAGAGCAGAACTGTACTTATCAGCGCGTCACATTTTTGTTCAATCAAGGGCTGACACAGGCTGAAATATCTTTATGGCTAACAACGTTAGTGTGCGTTGTTTAAGAAGACGGTTAGCAAGGCTTCAGCTGTATAGACGTCGCAATCTAAGCGAGCCATGCCAGGCGCAAAGGTTAAGTATCGTTTTCTAGAGATCGCGATAAAATTAGTCTGTTATCTCGAGGAGACAATTTAAAAAAAAATTACAATATTGTATGTATCGGATTCCGTAGTTTTTTTAATAGCGTTTCGTAGCGTTACTCCTTTATTATAATTAATCTGCTATATCTTGTTATGGAAGAAGATGATCCGCTGTGGCAACCCCTAAAGGGAGCAGCCGAAAGAAGAAGAAGAATCTGCAATACCTTGTTATGGCTGATAAGCGTATGCGTGTGATGTTAGAATTGTCACAAAAAATGCAATTATTAAACATTACAAAACGGCGATAGAGATTCAAGTATTGCTTCAATTTACGGAGTAGGAAGTACAACAGTGACCGATATAAAGCACTATGCCGACAAAATTGAAAACCATGTCGAAAATAGAAACCACTGAGAGTAATGTTATTCTGTCTTAATATTAATGTTCTTCTGTATTACAGTTTTCATTATAAATTCTGTTATGTTTTATTAATATGGTGTGACGTACAGGCAGCTTGTGACGTGCTGTACGGGAGCAGAACGTGCGGAATGAACGCTGTAAGTGATAAGACTGGGGGAGTGGCTTCTGTTCTGTGAGGGGCGGAGATGACACGCCTCTCAGGAGATGAGTGACAGGAGGAGTTTGTGTGGCGGAGGGAAGTTTGGAGTAGGGAGTCAGGAGACAATAAGCAGGAGTGTGTGAAGTATAGAGAAAGACAGAAGGTGAGTGGCAGGACCTTTCTTTTATTGAGTTAGAGGTGTGTTCTGTAAGCCAAATAACGGCGTATAACACAGGGCACAGGGACGCGCGGTCACCTGTCATCATGAAAAGTAAAAAAAAATAATAATAATGATAAAATGTGTCCACTGGTCTGTGCTATAAATTTTTGTTTTCTGTATGATTCCAATAATCTTCATCATTTTTATAGTCAAAATTCGCTGCTTTGGCGCAGCTTTTCTTCAAATACAGAGGAGAAACGCGAGGTGCAGCTGCGACGGGCGGGGCTCACCTCCGACTGCGCTCTCCCTCACACACTGGGTTGATGCATGCAATTGGCGCGTGCCTATTGCTGTCCCTCTGTATGTCGCCAATATAAGGTTTGCAGACGCGTGCATTATACACCATAACTTTCCACAGTCCGGCTAATATCTTTAATGAATGTGTATGACATATTTAGTCTTGCTAATCCGACATAAAACCGCAGTGAAAAGGCACAAGGTGAGGCAGACGGTACCGTGCTGCCCTGATGGGGGCTCATGTGAGCCCAACAGGTGCTCGTTGCTTTTACGCAGTGACGCCACTAAGTTAGCGATATCAGAAAGTCAAGTGCACTGTAGCGGGCCGTTTATTTTTATTTTTTGTTCCGACTGTCTACCAAAATGAAAGATTAAGATATTTAAAACTAAAGGAGGACTGGAAATTTTCGTGGAGAAGGATAGGCGCATGGACTTCATTTTCAAATAAAGGTAAAACCATAAACGGTTTTCAATTTTATAAAAAATGGGATCAGACTAAGAAAACAACAATCCGATATTTAAAAACTAAATTTTGATCTTAAATAAACCATCCTTTTGTTTTTCTTGTTATCCTTTTGTTGTATTAACATTGATTAAAGCATCAGAATTAAAAGCGTTTAAAAACAACTAAATATTTCAATTAAGTTCAAAATTGAAATCCGTTTTTACTTTTATTCACCAGTCTATACTTTTATTTGTATTGAATGAGTACGAATTGTGGAATTTAGAACACATGCAGAACACATGGAGGGTGCGGAGCAAATGCGCTCTCTCTCGCCACTATAAATGTAACGTTCTTTCTTAGCCAAATATGCGCCTTACCTGTCTGTGTGTAACGATGAGATATGAAACATAACCAGTAGTCAACGTGCATGCTGGCTGCCAACTGAATAGTGAATAAGCGACTCTTTTGGGTTCCTATATTTGGAAATCTGACTCCGAAGAAGTTGCCAGATGAGCCTCACCGCACGTCACTGCCAGGGCACCGTTTGTTACGGAACAAATGGAAACGTAGAAATTCCAGTACCTCGGAGGTGTGTTTCCCAATTATGCTGGTCGTTCGAGTATTAACAAAATGAATTCATTTATATAATATTCTGAGTGTGGTGGGTGTGGCAATGCGCTATCCGCACATGCGCCCACCCTATATTATATTTATTAATAGAGTTCTGCTTTGTAAATAAATACGACAGTTCACTCAACTCATCTACCGTGTATAATTTTTAAAGTAGATGTTCTCTTCTCTTACCCGTCCTGGCCTCGGTCCCGACCCCTGACAGATTAGTGAATTGACACGTGAGATGCTGCATCACTGATACATTTGCTATTAAACTGACTTGTCAGCATCCGGCTAACTTCTCAGCATTGCTAACAAAAAATGAAGGTTGTGAAGGTCAGCAGTGCGTGCCCGACAGGATACCAGCGCCTGGCAGGACCCCCAGAAGCAGCACACACATCGGCACTGGTGCGCTCATCTCAAAGTCTACTAAAGAAGAAGTAGGACTATAAAAGAGTCGTCCGCGTTCAGTTCTGTTCCTTATCTCTAAACCATCAAGGCACACGACTTTTGTACCCAAGAAATGACATCAGATAAAGAGGGCACATTGCCCCTCCTGCACATCTGCTCTTTAGTTGGTTAACATTCACTCTGTGAATTTCCTCCTTTTACTCAGTTGCCAGTTCTTAGTTTCTGCCACGTGCCTCAGGGTTTCTTATGTAATGCGACAACCTGTTTGCCACCCATCTCCCCCCAATCCATGACTCTATGTATTTGGTAGAAGATGATGTTAAAAGAGTTGGGCCTCAGCTTTTATTTTTGTTTCCCTTGGCGTCTGTCCTCTTTTCCTGAAATAGAAGACGCCAAAGACCACATTCGGGATGACGAGCGCCTGGCCTGCAGAGACACAGTGGAACTCAACTCATCTTTGACTCGATTTTGGCTGACAGAGCCTGCCGCCTTCACCCTTTTTTTTTTCTCTCCCCAAACGTTCTCCTCATCTCTGCTGGTTCTTCAATTCTGTCATCTCTCCTCTTCAGCTCACTACAAAATTATGAAGACATCTTAAGATCAGTCCACCCCAATGTCCTCCCCTGCTGGATTCTGTTTGGGGTGGTGTTCATCCTGGCAGCGTCGGGCTCGAGGCAGGAAACAGTCCAGGGTTGGGGTGCAAACCCATTGGAATTCTCAGTTTGATTTAGGAGCTAATTGACAAAAAGATATTCTGGTTAGTATGGGACTGGGAGGCATTGGCACCAACCAGTGCAGAAAAGAAGGAAGATAAAAGGACTGGACGACCATTTCAGGACACTTAGGAGCTAGTTGAGTCAAACATGCTCAATGTATGAAACATTTGATTGGGTTATTGGGCTATAGTGCCTTTCACATCTATCTATCTATCTATCTATCTATCTATCTATCTATCTATCTATCTATCTATCTATCTATTCTATAGTGCCTCTCATATCCCTCTGCCTATCAATCTATTAATTATATACTGTCTGTCTGTCTGTCTGTCTATTAGATTGACATGAAAGGTGCCATGTATCTATTATTTAGAGCCTTTCAGGCCTGTCTGTCTATTTATCTATTATAATAGTGGCTTTCACATCTCTTATATAGTGCCTTTCATCTCTCTCTCTCATATATATGGATTTTATATCTCTCTATCTATCTATGTCTTTCTGTCTATATGTCTGTCCTCTTTTCACAAGAGAACTACTTAATGGATTTAGATCAGGTTTTTTTTTCTAGAATTTGCTTGAACATACCGGTTGATTTTGCAACTTCTCTCATTGCACTATCATAGTTCACTTGCAGGAGTGATATATTCGTGCTGAAGTGTGATGTCAGGAGTGAGGAGTCGGTCTACCTCTGTGTTTTGGAGTGTAACTTGCCTTAGCTAGTGATACCTTTCTGTTTATTAATTTTTTAAAGTTTGTCCTGTTTCACAACTATATGGGTGAAGCCACGGGGGACAGTTAGTCTATTATATACTGCTTTTAATGTCTGTCTATCTATCTAATAGTGGGTTTCACATCTATCAATTAGACAGACATGAAGGGCACTATCTATCTATCTATCTATCTATCTATCTATCTATCTATCTATCTATCTATCTATCTATTTATTGTGATAAAGGCGCTGTATAGCACCCGACCTGGCACAGACAGACACAGAGACATTGTGTAAAATCCTAACACAGACTTTATTTTTTTCAGCTGGAGGGCACATCTTCCCCCGTGAACCCCCCAGCCACAACACGATCCCAGAAGCACTTAACTTAAACAACACAACTCTCCACCTTGGCACCACCACTCCTCCCAGGCAACCTCGTCCTCTTCCTCCCGACTCTGGCCCCTGAGTGGTGGATGCTGGCCCTTTTTATAGCCCACCCAGAAGTGCACCAGGTACTTGATCACCTGTTCCTAACTGCACTTCCGGGCGGGGCTGTAGAGATGTCCAGGTTTGGCTCCGGGATCCATGCAGCATTCTCTAGCAGCCACCCCAGATCCCAACAGGGCTATGGAGAACTCCATCTCCCATGGAACCCTGCGGTGAACTGAGGCACCATCGTCAACCAGGGAGGCTGCCACCAAGCATCCCGGGTGAGGTACTGAGGAGCCCATGGCTGCTCCCCCAGAACATAAGTAGAAGGGGCGTCCCGGCCGGGCATGGGACCTGGCTGCCTGCCACACTATCTATATATCATATAGTGCCTTACAGATTTATCTGTTATATAGTGCCTTTCATATCTATCTATCAAATAGACAGACAGACATTAAAAGCACTGTCTGTTATAATAGTGTCTTTCACATCTGTCCATTATAAAATGCCTTTCATATCTATCTATTATAAATATGTATAATACATATTTAATGTTATCAATATTATTACTTGTTTATTATAAATAAATGTGTAAGTAACTGTATTTTGACTGCCTGGAGTCCATCGTGGCAGCATTGGGTGTAAAGAAGGAGCGCACCTTAGACGAGACACCAGTCCATTGCAGGAAATTGTAAAGCATTTCAGTAAATCCACAGATATGTGCATTCTCAAACACTTTTGATAACATTCAGGGTTTCTGGGGCTGAAGTTTATCCTGGCAGCATTGGGCACCAGCCAGGACCCCACACTAAAAGGAGTGCCAGTCTTTCCTATGGGGTATACTCTCACCTGTGCACACACACACACGCACACACACACACACACACACACCATTAGAGTCACCAATGAACTTGAGATGTTTTACTTTGGAGAATGCGAGAGGAAAGCTGGATGGGGAGAAGATGCAGACTGCATGCAGTTTCAAACCCAAGATGATCTATGTGGCAGCAACACCTGATTAAGAAACAATTAAATGCAAAGCGGTCTGGCAGTATGAGGAATAAGTAAGGAATTAACTGTGGATGGGACACCAACCTAACCATCCATCCGTTTTCCTAACCTGCTTATCCAGGGCAGGGTCATGAGACAGCTGGATAAAATCACAGCAAACATTGGGTAGAAGGTGGTACCTCGTCCAGGTGGTGTTCCAGCACACATGCCTATACTTCACCTAACCTGCATGTCTTTAGACTGGGGGAGGAATCTCACACAGACAGGAGGAGTACACCCAAACTCCATACAGAGAAAACCCAGGATGTGAACCCTGATCATCTAACTGCAAGGCAGCAGAGCTACTGTTGAACCACTGTGCTGCCCACACGCCAGGCCATTTAGGAAATATGCTGCATGTTTTAAAGTAATGACATTATTATTGTAAAAACTGTATATTTTGGATGCAATGCTGTAAGAGCGGATGAATGGAGTCCTTCCCAGAATCGTGTGAAGGTTCTTCTTGGCTGTTGAGTGACGTCGGTAGCGCAGCAGAGGCGACCTCAATATGTAGGAATGACTCAGGGCTGGTCACCCCAGTTTGTGGACTATTTGCCAATGACGGTGAACACGCAGCTCGGAGCTACACCATCCATTTCCCTTACGTCATTGCTCCTCCTTCCTTCATTAAAATAAATCAATAAACTTTATTGACATCGCCCTAACGTGGACGACTGCTGACAGAGTCCAGTCCCGCAGCATCAGGAATAAAGCAGGAACCAATCCGAGTCCATAGGATCTCAACCCCTTTCAGGAAATTCTACAGCAATTTATATAATTAAAAAATAAACATCACGTAATTCCAAATCGATACGGGCCATTAACTCCCCCAGGAAAAAAAAAAATCTCTGGCGTCTCCAACCCCCCCATCAATGAGGAAACTCGGAAGATGCCGCGCCGAGTCCAATGCTGCGTATTTATTTACGACACCGCCGTGACCGACATCACCGCGATGATTTGTTTCGGAGCCGTGCCGGATTCAGCGCGTCTTGTAAAACTATCATTATAAAATGTTATTATTTTTATAGCTCGCTCACTAAATCAATTAGCTCGGCGAGTTAATGGCCTTCGCCTTAATGTGGTGAGCTGATGCGCGGTACCTTCATTCTCCGATCAAGTGGATGGCAGCCGCTTACAGGGGCCAAGAGAAAGGCCAGGGGGGCTGACGACGAAGTGACAGATTTTCGGCTGCATAGGTCATTTATTAGACTGAGAGCAATATGCTCGAGGTCTGAGGCTAATTATGTCGCCGCTGCTTAAAGTAGTACCTGACAAAAAGAGCCACCTGTGCTTCTCATTACGCTGCATGGGGCGAGGAATATTTGCATGTTCGGTTCACCGGACTGCTGCCGGGGAAAAATGCGAGTGTCTCTAATTATTAAGGGGGGCTTCGCTGTAAATCCTGACTCCACGTGTGACTGTACTAGTCCTTACCACCACCACAGGGGTCTATAAATCGGCCTCCGCTTTGAGGGGGTGTGCGTGGCATCCCGACCTGCACCCGATCTCGAGCTCAGTGCTGCCCCCACCCGCCACCCCTCCGCTGAATTAACTGCAGGGTTTGAGAAGACTTTATTGTGTTTATGACATTTTTTTTTTTAATTTGTAAAAAAAAAGAAATGTTCCAAATTTAACGATTAAATAAATGACTATCAGCTAACTGACAAAAAAACGGTCAGGGACATAAGTGAGACAACTTTTATACGGGGCTAAGACTAATGGAATAAATTCTATTATGGTTAAAAGTAAATTAGAAGCAAAATGAAACGGTTCAGTTTAAATCTTACAACAATATAGCTACAGTTCTTTTACCTGTATGAGACTAACAATCTCTAAATGTAATCCTCTTTAATAAAATCCCTGTGTGCGTCCAGATGTCCGTGTGTGTGTCTTCTGGTGAAGTGCGCATGCGCGGGGCACAGTGCGATGTGCGATATTACTGTCAGAGAAAGTTACAGGCGTTTTACGGAAATGCAAACCATTATTACTGTGAGAGGAAATTAAGGGTATGCAATACAGTGACGCATATTACAGCCACATACAAGCCAGTATTACTGTCAGAGAATATTAAAGGCATATTACCGACGCGCACGCCTGTATTACCGCCAGAGAAAATTAAAGGTATATTATGGACGTACAAGCCAGTGGACGTACAAGACAATATTACTGTCACAGAAAATTAGAGACACACAATACACGGCGGCAGCCCACGAAGAATGGTCAGCTCAGCAAATAAACATCAACAAAAGAAAGGCTGAAAGAAAGAAAAATACGACCAACAAAAAGAATGATGTCAAAGTCCCTTGCCATTTAATACAGACTGTTCATACGAATGTTTATGCACTACTGTACTAGCGCCCGTTATTGTAACGGGCTAAATGACTAGTAAAATATAAAAAACTAGCCAACCCACCACATAATTAATTATGTATTGATGGGTGAACACTTCCTGAATGACACAGTTGTCCAAATGGGGTGGGTTTGAGGATACGACTGTAAGTGAATGAAAGGATGAGTGAACTCTGGAGAGAGCAACATACAATTGTCCGTGACTGAAAATTGTTTTTGGCAGGTACAGGCATATCTTTTTGAAAGTTTGGCCCTGCGCCTTATTAATTGTCATTGCAACGGCTAATCTAACAGGAAATTGTCTGCGTGTAAAAGTAAAAGGCAAATTTGAATCTGATGGGGTCAGGGAAATCCGGGGAATATGGACAGTTTGTGAGGTAGGAGCTCCAGTACATTGCTGTGAATGCTGGTAACAGTCAGTCCAGTGCCATCACAGAGACTTCTTGCTGGCATGAGGTTTCTGAGAAGCATGATGACTGAACCAATTTTAATTTTGAGTTTATGTGGAGGCATGCCAGTGGGAGTAAGAATGCTAAGAAATTCTTCGGGGAATGAAAGTTGATCTGCGGGATCATCTGTGACGATGGAGGCAATGCTGGTGAAAGTTACTTCGTCGGTAGGGATGAGTTTCAGTACTTGTTCATTAAGGTGTAGCGAGTCTTTGTAGGTGACGCTTAATATAGCTCGCGTACGGAGTTGTTCCGGAGTCACAGTTGAGAAGTCGATGTCGGCACATAGTTGTTGAACGGGATCAGAAATAAAAGGAAAACAATGTGAAGGTAATGTTGCAGGTGTTCCGTTTTTCCTGTCTTGTGAAATCTTGTTCGTGAGGAAGAGCTGTCATATTTGTCGTCAGTGTAAGTACATGCATGTGACGCCACAAAGGTTGCTTGTTAATGCAACCGGTGACAGTAAGTGTTAGAGTTGGCGGGTGGGGCTCAGTCGTGCATACCCCATGACGCGGGAGAAGGGTTAGAGTTGGCGGGCAGGGCTCTGTCTTGCGTGCGTGCGTATCCCATGGTTGGGCAACTTGGTGGATTATATATAGAAAAGCAGCCGGAACTGAAAAGAACAATGAAAAATCAACGTGGCTCAGAGGTGCATGTGGACTGTAGCAGAGACGAAAGTGACTGAGGCGGTGTTTGGTGAGGTGCTGCGTGCCTCGAGAGCGAGGGTGGAGTCAGGAGGAGGGTTAGAGTTGGCGGGCGGGGCTCTGCCGTGCGTATCCCATGGTCTTAGAGTTGGTGGGTGGGGTTCTGTGAGTTGGCGGGCATGGCTCTGTCTTGCGCGCATCTTGCTTGCTATGGACTTGCGTGCGTCTTGCTTGCCATGGTCTGGTCTCTGTCTCGTGTGCCATGGTTGGCTACTTAGTGAATTGGTGGGCGGGGCTCTGTCTTGCGTGCGTCTTGCTTGCCATGTATGGACAGTTTGTGAGGTAGCAGCTGTGATTGTTTTACACTCCAGTACATTGCAGTGAATGCTGGTAACAGTCAGTCCAGTGCCATCACAGAGACTTCTTGCTGGCATGAGGTTTCTGAGAAGCATGACGACTGAACCAATTTTAAGTTTGAGTTTATGCGGAGGCATGCCAGTGGGAGTAAGACTGCTAAGAAAGTCTTCGAGGAATGAAAGTTGATGTGCGGGATCGTCTGTGACGTGCATGTTGCTTGCCATGGACTTGCGTGCGTCTTGCTTGCCATGGTCGGCTGCTTAGTGAATTGTTGGTTGGCAGGCGTGGCTCTGTCTTGCGTGCGTCTTGCTTGCCAAGGTCTTAGTGAATTATATATACACAGATGTAAACCAGCAGCTTTTATCTTGGTCACTGCACATGATTCTGTAGTTACAGAGTTAAAATTCATGTTGTCCATGTGATATAAGGTCTGCTGCAGTTTTGCCAGTATATGGAAAAATAACTCAGCATAAATCCACTTCCATAATCTCAAAAATATCCCAAACACAATAAAAAATGATTTTGCTAACACCGCCATTACATTTTTGGGGGGATATAAGGAAGCGTTTGCCGCTTTGTTGCAAAGGGGGCGTTTCCTTATGCAAATATGCTAACTGTATGCAAATTTAGAATTCTCTTCCCATTATGAGTTTAAGCCAATGCAGCAATTATTCATAAAATAATCTTGCCCATTGAAAGAATGAATTGATATTGACAGATAAACACTGCTCCAATGTAAATTGTATTTATCTACTTAATGATTATTTCAGCTGTATTAGTTTTTTAACTGTGAAAATGTGTGTATTTTTACAGACTTTTTTTACAGTGAAAATGGCTAAATTTGTGATTTTTGCCCATCAGTCTACACACAGTAACCCATAATGACAAAGTGACAACAATATGTCCTGAACGATTAGTAAATGTGTTCAGCATCAAAAACTGGACTCTCTAATTCAGTGTTTCTCAACCTTTTAAGTATTTGCGACCCGAGTTTTAAAGTTTTAATCACGCCCCACTAACTTTTTTTTTTTTTTTTTGAAAGGAGCCCACTAATACCAATTTGTTCTTTTTTAATTAATGATACAGTATATCATAGATGCATATTTTATTATACCTATTTAACTTTTATCGACATTTATCTAACTCTATAATTATTTTTCTAGTATCAAAATGTAGTTTAATTTGTTTTGGTTTCAATAGATGTATTTTTCATATTTTCGATTCTTATTTTCTTTTTTTCACATCTTCACGCCCCCCTTTTTGTTACTTCGTGGCCTCCTAGGGGGGCCCACCCCACAGTTTGAGAACCACTGCTCTAATTCATGTATGTATTCACACCCTTTGCTGTGGAGCACCAAATGGTGGTCCAGGTGCCTGTTATTTGCATCAATTCTCCTTGAGATGTTTTTAGAACATGGTTGGTGTCCACCAGTGAGAAAACTGAATTGATTGGACATTGTTTAGAAAGGCACACATGTCTCTGTCTATAGGGGGTCCTTCATTTCACACTGCATGACAGGACAAAAACCGAACCCATGAAGACCAAGGAGCTCTCTGCAGAGACCACCATGATGAGATTGTAGTGAGGCACTGATCATGACAAGGATGTGACAATATTTCTAAAGCTTTGAGTGTTCCCAGGAGCACAGAGGCTTCAATAATTGTGAAACAAGATGTTTGGGACCACCAAGACCCTTACTGAAGCTGGCTGGATGGACAAACTGAGTAACTGGGCAAGAAGGGCTTTGAGGTTTCCAAGACCTCAGTGGTCACTCTAATAGAGCTTCAAACGTCCTTGGTAGAGATGGGTGAAACTGTTGGAAGGAAGACCACCTAAACAGTACTCCATCCATCAGACATTTATGGGAGAGAGGCCAGATGGAGGCCACTCTTGAGTAAAGAAGAGAGAAAAGAGGAAATTAAAAAGATTTTCTAGTCTGATGAGACAAAACATGAACTCTTTGGATCAAACTTCATGCACTGTGTCTGGCAAAGACTGGGTACTGCCCATCACATGCCTAATAACCCCCTCCCCCCCACACACCACCACCACCACCTTGAAGCAGGGCAGTGCCAACATCATGCTAAAGTAGGTAGGTGCTGCTCAGTGGTAGGGACAGTGAGGCTGGTCAGAACTGAGGGAAGGATGAATGTGGCCAAATCCAGAGGAGTCTTAGAAGGAAAAGAAAACCCACTGAAGAGTAGATGCAGAGTGGCACAACGGTCCACCATTCAGCATGGCAATGACCTGAAACGCAGAGCTCCATTTCCAATGAATTCAACACAAATGATGTGCGCAGACAGTGAAGTGGTCCTCTAAATCCACATACTTGTCACAAGGTTCAAATCAGTCCAGTTTACTTTGATTACACACACTTCTACTTTAAGGGCCTAGGGCGCTATATAAAAAATGGAAACAGGCCAGCTCATCGAGTGACATTTTTGTTTAAGTTTTTTATGAAATAAATAAAATAATAAATACCGTAACGAACACCAAGATGGAAATACCGAGACGCACACCGAATGTAAGCTGAACCCAATAACGGGCACGTTTATTCCACAACAAATAATTCACAGCCGCCTTCTAGCAGAATCAGACTCGACATCGCCCTGTAAAAATGTCACTGGTCCGGTTATTCCACTCTCGCAGTGTCACCGATCATTGTGCAGCGTCTCATGTCGTGTCCCTTTTCCTGCAAGTCTGTATTTATAATGCCACCGGAATCGCCACCTATACCTTCTCGAGCCTTCTCGGACTTCAAAGGTATAACGAGAAAGTTCTAGGGGTGCTCAGCACACCTGTGAATACCCTGCTGTCCATCACCTGCCCAGGACCCACCCATCTCTAGATAGATAGATAGATACTTTATTAATCCCAGAGTGACAATGATAGCCATTACAATTATAATAACAACTATGGAGCTCAAGAATGACATACACACCCGCTTCCTTTTTCACTCACTACTTAAAAAAGTGAGAACTATTCGTTTTAAGTTTCAAAAACACTCGGAACTTCGCTTCACCTGCGAGAATACCTTAGTGAATCAAAAACTGCGCATGCGCATTTCAAGGGATTGCTATTGACGTTCACTTTTTCTTCATCCGTTGTGTAGGGTGTAGCATAGCAATTGTCATTTTGGATCATTTTGTTAATTTCTGGAATGTTCTTAAGGTGTCGGTCAGTCATGTGTACCAAGTCCGCTAAATGCCTCTGAGGTTTGCAATGAGTTATGTTTAGCCGAGAAGCTCGGGCGCCTTTTGCTGGCAGTACAGAGTTTGAGCTGAACAGCCGACTGAATAAAACACCTTTTGGGGCTCAAGCAGAAACAGTGAAGAATTTATACATGTTTATTATTTTTAATGACAATTATGAATGTTTTTTTTTTTTTTTTGTTTTAAAGCCAATACTTTTTCCAAAAACGATATGTATAATGTAAATATTTTTGTTATGCGAGCTGCATCATGGGAGTTGTGTATTATGTACTGTATGTGGATTAGGTGTGTCGTCTCATGTGTAGCATAAGGATATCCGAGACTTGCCATATAAACAACTTGCTGGTAGAAATCCTGAATATGTACTGTATACATTCGAAAATCCGCTTCCTCTACGCATTGGTCGCATGAGTCGCGTTCTCCGTCGTTAATTACAGTTAGAAACTAACCTTGATTAGGCAGACACGGACACGCACACTCGCACGGGGGTCATTTTAGAGTCGCTAGAACTAACCGGCATATGTTTGGGGATGGGGAGAACCTTTAGACTCCACACAAAATCCAAGATGCTGCCTCCGTGATGCTGCGCCACCGCGCTGACCTGCTCATTAATGATAATTTAAAAAGTTGCACCATTAAAAATACTGCAAGTAGCGTTAAAACCCAAGCCTGTCGTCCACCACTATTATTAAATGAAAACGCTTCGCTTTGTACCCCAACCGATGAAATGTAGCGACGAGTCATCCACTGCAGCGCGACTGCACAAGTGCGGTGGCCTCCGCAGGCAAAGCGCAGAAGTTCGAAGAAGTTCGTTTCCGTGCGCTGCCATTTCAAGAGGAGCAGACAATTACACAGAGAGACGTTGGGTTCGTAGCTGCGGGCGGATAAAAAGAAGAAGAAGAAAAAGAAAGTTCCAGTCTCAAATTCTGCTGCCTTGGCACTCGGCAGCGGTAAATACAAGCTGAAGGCCCAGCATGGCACCGGCTCGAGCTCACAGTTACTTCTCACTGTCGGTTTCCCGTAGCGTCAGGCGTCGTTTCAGATCAGTGGGAATCCGTCATTCCCGGAGGCAAGCGTCTCAGTTGGGCCGGAAATATTTAGGAGCTTCGGCTAAACAGAAGCAGTAGGATGTCAGAGAAGCTGAGATGACTTACTGTAGGAGACAAAGTGCGAAAGGTTTTCCCTTTGGAAAACGACTATGGGTAGGCAGAGCAGTGCGGTGGGGTGGGGTGGCTGAAAAGCTCGTCCCTGAAACGCGAAGGTTTGGGTTCACTTCGAGTGCGTCACTTAACCAAAAATAAATATATTTATACTATTAATTTTTATACTGAAAAATAGCCAGAAATAGAAAGGCGCTAAATTGAAAGAAAAGGTATTTAACTTCTGCGGTGGGTTGGCGCCCTGCCCGGGATTGGTTCCTGCCTTGTGCCCTGTGTTGTCTGGGATTGGCTCCAGCAGACCCCCGTGACCCTGTGTTCGGATTCAACGGGTTGGAAAATGGATGGATGGATGGTATTTAGCTTTCAATTAACAAACACCGGAGCGGGGACCGCGCATCCTGAGGTGTGCAGATGTCGCCAACTTTCCGCAGAGTTCATAGCTACAGACCCCCAAAAGCTCAAGAACAGTGCAGCGTAGAGAAAGAGAGAGAGAGAGCTTCATGGCCGAGCAGCTGCAGCCAAGCCTGACATCACCAAGTGCAATGCAGTGGTGTAAAGCCCACCGCCCACCACTGGACTCTAGAGCAGTGTAGACATGTCCTCTGGGGGGACGAATCACGCAATCCGATGGACGAGTCTGGCCAGGATAACGGTACTCACCTAATTGCATTGTGCCAAGCGTAAAGTTTGGTGGGGGGGGGTGGGGGATTATGGTGTGGAGTTGTTTTTCAGGGGCTGGGCTTGACCTCTTTGTTCCAGTGAAAGCAACTCTTAATGCTTCAGCATTCAAAGCAATTTTGAACAATTTCATACTCTCAACTTTGTGGGAACAGTTTGGGGATGGCAACATGAGTGTGCAGGCACCAGTGCACAAAGCAAGATCTATAAAGACATGGATGAGCGAGATTGGTGTGGAGGAACTTGACCTCAACCTGATAGAACGAACACCTTTGGGATGAATTAGAGTGGAGATGGCTAGCGAGCCAGGACTTCTCGTCCAACATCAGTGCCTAACCTCACAAATGCTCTCCTGGCCACAAATTCCCATCAACACACTGCTACACCTTGTGGAAAGCCTTCCCAGAAGAGTTGAAGCTGTCATAGCTGCAAATGGTGGGCCACCTCCATGTTAAAGCCTGTGTATTAAGAAGGGGATGTCATTAAAGTTCATGTGTGTGTAAAGGCAGGCGTCCTAATACTTTTTGGCAATATAGGGCATCACTGAGCTCCTGGACAGTCTGAGGTGCAACCTGGTGGCGTTGGATGGCCTGAAACATGATGTCACACCCAGAGGTGTTCTATTGGATTTAGGTCAGGTGAGTGTGGAGGCCAGTCAATGGTATCGATTCCTTCATCCTCCAGGAACTACCTGCATACTCTCGCCACATGAGGCTGGACATTGTCCTGCACCAGGAGAAACCCATGACCCACTGCACCAGCATAGAATCTGAAAATGGGTCCAAGGATTTCATCCCGATACCTATTGGCAGTCAAGGTGCCGTTGTCTAGCCTGTAGAGGTCTGTGCGTCCTTCCATGATTATGCCTGCCCAGACCATCCCTGACCCACCACCAACCCGGTCATGCTGAATGATGTTACAGGCAGCATAACGTTCTCCAAGGCTTCTCCAGACCCTTCCACGTCTGTCACGTGTGCTCAGGGTGAACCTGCTCTCATCTGTGAAATGCACAGGGCACCAGTGGTGGACCTGGCAATTCTGGTATCCTATGGAAAAATGCCAATCCAGTTCCACGGTGACGGGCAGTGAGCACAGGGCCCACTAGGGGATGTCGGGCCCTCTGGCCACCCTCATGAAGTCTGTTTCTGATTGTCTGGTCAGAGACATTCACACCACTGGCCGGCCTGCTGGAGGTCATTTTGTAGGCTCTGGTGGTGCTCATCCTGTTCCTCCTCGCCCAAAGAAGCAGATACCAGGCAGTCCTGCCAATGGGTTAAGGACCTTCTATGAGGGGCCCTGTCCAGCTCTCCTAGAGTAACTGCCTGTCTCCTGGAATCTCCTCCATGAACCTTGAGACCATTCTGGGAGACACAGCAAACCTTCTGGCAATGACAGGCACGTATTGATGTGCCCTCCTACCTGTGCCACCTCTGTAGGGTCCAGGTATCACTTCATGCTAGCAGTAGTGACACTGACCATAGCCAAATGCAAAACGACTGAGAAAACAGATGAGGAGGGAAAAATGTCAGTGGCCTCCCTCCACCTGTTAAACCATTCATTCCTGTTTTGGGGGTCGTCTCATTGTTGCCCCTCTAGTGCACCAAAGCAGCTGAAACTGATTAACAAGCCCCTCTGCTACTTAACTGACCCGGTCGATAGCCCAGAAGTTTCACTGACTTGATGCTATACTCTCATTAAAAAGTGGTCCTTTAATATCTTTATGGGGCAGTATATTATATATAATTAACCTAGTGGTGTGTGTGCCAATGGCCTTGTAGTGTTTAGTAAAACACATTTAGTTGATTTATGCGAAGTATTTAAATATTTCCATTTGCAATATTTCCAAATATTTATTTTTACCTACTTCAGATTAATCAAATTTCAACATCAACTAGAATATATTACTGCCCACATTTTGTAAATACATACAAACACAAGGCTGTGCACTATTATTTCTTTTTTAGCCAACCCGTGGCGTAGCATACGCTGCATAATTATTTATTGATGGGTGAACACTTCCTGAAAGACACAGTTGTCCAAGTGGGGTGGGTTTGAGGATACGACTGTAAGTGAATGAAAAGATGGAACTCTGGAGAGAGCAACATACAATTGTCCGTGACTGGAAACTGGAGGACCGCCGCCGCGCCCCCACCACCCAGAGCGAGGGACGGGGCTGGACGGTGGTCGGGCACGGAGGGCGGAATGGGGGGAGAGGGGAAGGACGCCCAGGGAGGACGCCCTTTCCAACCCCTACCCCCGCCTCTCTAGAGAGAGGGCGGGGAAGCAGGCCCGAGAGGTTTCGGGTCCTAACCATCCAATGACGGGTCGGCACAACTGGTAATGATCCTTCCGCAGGTTCACCTACGGAATTACGACTTTTACTTCCTCTAGATAGTAAAGTTCAATCGTCTTCTCGGCGCTCCGCCAGAGGCCGCGAGCGACCGCGGCAGGACTGATCCGAGGACCTCACTAAACCATCCAATTGGTAGTAGCAATGGGCGGTGTGTACAAAGGGCAGGGAGTTAATCAGTGCGAGCTTATGACCCGCACTTACTGGGAATTCCTCGTTCGTGGGAAACAATTGCAAGCATATGAATGGGGTTCAACGGCTTACCCACGCGTCTCGGCGCCGGGTGGACACACGTTGATCCATTCAGTGTAGCGCGCATGCAGCCCCAGACATCCAAGGGCATCACAGACCTGTTATTGTTCAATCTCACGTGGCTGAAAGCTTAGCAGCTGCGATAGTTTTCCACTCCAGTACATTGTGGAGAATGCTGGTAACAGTCAGGCAGGCGGGCAGGCATTCTCGTCCCATGGTCTTAGAGTTGGTGGGCGGGGCTCTGTGAGTTGGCGGGCGTGGCTATGTCGTGCGTACCCCATGGTTGTCTTGCATGCCCTGGTCGGCTGCTTAGTGAATTATATATATAGATTCTTATTGTGCATTCCTTTTTATTGCACCCTTCTTGATTATCTGTGCAGCCATCTGAGTGCTTGGTAAAGGTGCTACAGCATATTTATTATTAGAAAGTGGAGTGCATTATTATTTGTGTCAGTCCTGCTTCAGTGGAATGGGCAGGCAGTTTAAGTGTGATGTTTCACTATGCTTGTTGTTCATGTGTTCCTTTGACAAATCAGTCATTCATTAAAGCAGCGTTTCTCACCTTTAAGTATTTGTGACCCGAGTTTTCATCGCCCCCCCCCCCCCATGTTTTTTTTGAAAGGAGCCCACTAATACCAATTTGTTCTTTAATTAATGATATATCATAGATGCATATTTTATTATACCTACTTAACTTTTATCAACATTTATCTAACTCTTATATTTATTTTTCTAGTATCAGAATGCAGTTTAAAGTTAATTTGTTTTGGTTTCAATAGATGTATGTTTCATATTTTTGATTCTTGTTTTCTTTTTTTCACATTTTCGCGCCCCCCTTTTTTGTTACTTCGCGCCCCCTTGGGGGGTGGGGGAATATTTAGAAATATTTTCTTCCTGGTTGTTTGAATGTTCTCCCCGTGTCTGCGTCGGTTTCCTCCCACAGTCCAAAGACATGCAGGGTAGGTGCATTGGCGATCCTAAAGTGTGTGTTGGTGTGTGCCATGTGGTGGGCTGGCCCCCTGCCCGGGATTTGTTTCTGTCTTGCGCCCTGTGCTGGCTGGGATTGGCTCCAGCAGACCCCCGTGCCCCTGTGTTAGGATATAGCGGGTTGGACACTGACTGGCTGACTGACTGACTATTTTCTTCTATTCAGCAGTGTGCCGCGAGCGGGATTCGAACTGCGATCCGTGCCGTAATTTGTGGTAGGTCGTCTCTCAAGAATCGCAGCTACGGCTCGACTTATGGGCGCAATCCTCCTGTAGGATATGGTGGTGTTTGTCAGTTCTGTGATCTCTTTAGATACCTGTGAAATGCAATCACTTTGAACGGTGGTCTTGAATGCAAATGTATTCGTCTAGGACAACACCTCGAGTCAAAGGACTCTTGTCTCATTATCTATCTATCTATCTATCTATCTATCTATCTATCTATCATATAGTGCCTTTCATATCTATCTATCTAGCTATTGCCCAGCCATATCAATGGTTGGGGGTCCCATATTCAATGCATGCTCCGCATACCCGTATTTGTGCCCTTACTCATATACTTGCGAGATTTTTCGAGTGGAGAAGAGGGGAGTTTTAAGGTGCGGTGGTTGTAGTCGCTAATCGTGGTGACGAGCTTTAAGTTAATTAACGCCTATACTCTCTTATATTGCACTGGGCGATATCTGTGCCCTTGTAGCTGTGTTGAAGTCATGTCTTTCAGTAGCCCTCCATTTTAAGCCCCCAAACCCCTATGCTTCACCTTTTACTTTCCGCAGGCGTCGTCGACGCCATCTTTTCTGAATTACGCACGCACGGCCTGTCCATCTCCTACTCGCGCCCCCCGGACTGAAGACCTTGTCAGAATCCTTTCATCCAACAGGTCCATCCAATGATCAGGTCAAACGTTTCCCTCCAGATCAGAAGCGGCCCGAGGAATCGCCCCAGTGGCCGTTTGAGCAGAACTCCTCCTGACTCCCCTTCAGTACGTTTAGTGATGCGGCGTGACAGTCGGCGGGCTCTGACGTTAGAGGCGCGGACAGGTGGCAGCGCAGATCATCGGCATACTTGGAGGGCTTTACAGATTTAGCGCAACAGAAAATCACACCTACCTGTGAAACGCGACGCGGCAATCTGCTCCAAATCAGCAGGCTTTGCAGATGGATGGCAAAAGAAAACAGAGTGGAAAATGAAGAGATAGAAAAGAATAGAAGGTGGCATCAAGTTGTTTGTTTTTTTTTAAACCCACCTTAATTCGTTAATTGCTGCCATCTGCCTTTTATCGTCTGTTTATTATAAAGGAGTTCAATTACTGGCCAGCTGGTCTCTTCTGATCTACACCGGCAGGTACTTGGGCGCGTCAGCAGAGATTGAACTGGCAGCCTTGTGACTTATTATAGTGCCCTTCCACATCTTTTGGCATTTTAGAGGGGTAGTGCGGTCCACTAAGCTATAGTGAGGGTGACTGAAGTAAGTAATTCATGTGGAGTAATACATTATGTGGAGCCTCGATGATTAGTATCGTGACTTTCCACGAGCAGCGTCCCATATCATGTAACGGGTCAAGTGTAACGGGTCTCTGTATTTCAGCACAGTGAGACAAGGCAGGTGAAGCGACTCATTCAGGGTCACATATTTATATACCAATAACTTTCTTAATATACTGCATTCGCATAATGCACCTTTGTGCAGGTGGTCCATCTTTCTGACAGGTGAAGTGAATTATTCAGGGTCACACGTGCATTTAGTGGCACCATCTGAGGTGACAACCTTAATATAGTGCCCTACCCAATAGCATTTTACAGAACCATGTTTCTCTGTTCCTGCATGCGAGCAGTAGCGACTTTATCTACTCTCTCTATATAAAATCCTATAAGCTTAAAAGTGCAACGATTTTATGTGACGTTTTATGTCACGCTTTAAATCGGGCTTATTTTAAAACCTATATATATATATATATATATATAGCAGATTGCTGGCCAACCACAAGCGTTACCTGGTAGGTAACCACCCATACAATCAGATTGTGACACAGACTTCGAATGCCGTGAATATATATATATATATATATATATATATATATATATATATATATATATATATATATATATATATATATATATATATATATATATACACACAGTATATACAGGTATATATGTTTGGTATTGTTCTTTTTAGAACGTATTGAACTTTAATGTGATGTTGTTAGATTTTCAAATTCTTAATCTGTTTTCAATTATAAACTAAAAAATATCAAGAACTCACATCCCGCGATAAGAAACTTAACCAAGAGTGCCAAGTGATTTAAGCACACCCGGAGCTGGAAATAAAAGACAAAGAGTAGGACAGCTGCTGTACAGACTTTTAAATGTTCGAAGCGCTGCCATCCAGCAGCTGATCGAGCAAAGAGGAGGTAGATAAACCGGTATTTGTTTCCCATTGTATGCAGGTATATCACCGTTTAAGAGGGGGTTTCTGAGGAGCGACCGCATCTCCTTGGGGTGCGTTCAACCCCCCTCTTCACAACATGAGCGGCAGACTGACCGCAACTGGGAGATGGGTGTCAAAGGCACCAGGGGTGCTTGCCCCCCTAGTGTTGTGTATATAGTGCCTTTCCGTAGTGAGCACCACTTGGAGACATTTTACGTCTTCCATATTTTAGCTGTATGAGTAGTGAGTGCTGCAGCGACTTAAGTGGGGCCACACTTTCATGCAGTGGTGGGGTCTAAGCTGACAGCCTTGATATTTTATTTAGTGCCTTTCCACAGTGAGTACCATTCGAAGACACTTTACTTTTTCCATATCTCTGCATGTGACCAATAGCAGGTGAAATGACACAACTCAGGGTCCCACTTTCATGCAGTGGTAGGGTCTGAGCCAGCAACTTTGAGATTTTGATATAGCGCTTTTCCTTAATCATAGTATTTATATAGCGCCTTTTCATAGTAAGGACTATCCCATGGCATTGTACTGGTATAGTGCACATGTTAATATATGTGGTTATGCAATGTGAGCATTGGGAGGTGAAACATCTCATTCAGGGTCGCACATTCTTAAATTGGTCATTTCAAAATTTTATATAGCGCCTTTTCAATATTGAGCTCTTTCCCCTTAACATTTTACAGAAATGTTTCCAAATTTTGGCAGTGTGGCACATAGCTACAGTGTCATGAGGTTCATGGCTAGTGAGGCACAGACTCCTTCAGAGTCAGATTTACAAATATATGAACCCAAAACAGTAGCTTATTCTCTGTTCAATTGGCAGCATGCACATTGACTACTGGTTATGTTTCATATCTCATCAGCATACTTTAGTACAGCATTTCTCAACCTTTAAGTATTTGCGACCCGAGTTTTCATAATAGTTTTAATCGCGCCCCCCTAACGTTTTTTTGAAAGGAGCCCACTAATACCAATTTGTTCTTTTTTAATTAATGATGTATCATAGATGCATATTTTATTATGGGCGGCGCAGTGGGTAGCGCTGCTGCCTCGCAGTTAGGAGACCTGGGTTCGCTTCCCAGGTCCTCCCTGCATGGAGTTTGCATGTTCTCCCCGTGTCTGCGTGTGTTTCCTCCCACAGTCCAAAGACATGCAGGTTAGGTATGATGGCGATTCTAAATTGGCCCTAGTGTGTGCTTGGTGTGTTTGTGTGTGTCCTGCGGTGGGTTGGCACCCTGCCCGGGATTGGTTCCTGCCTTGTGCCCTGTGTTGGCTGGGATTGGCTCCAGCAGACCCCCGTGACCCTGTGTTCGGATTCAGCGGGTTGGAAAATGGATGGCTGGATGGATATTTTATTATACCTACTTAACTTTTGTCGACATTTATCTAACTCTATATTTATTTTTCTAGTATCAGAATGTAGTTTAAGTTAATTTGTTTTTGTTTCAATAGATGTTTTTCATATTTTCGATTCTTGTTTTCTTTTTTTTCACATCTTTGCGCCCCCTTTTTTTTTTACTTCACAGTTTGAGAACCGCTGCTTTAGAAGTTTTTAAATATTGGATTGTTTTTTTCCTTACTCTGATCCCATTTTATATAAAATTGAAAACCGTTTATAGTTTTACCTTTATTTGTAAATGAAGTCCATGCGCTTATCCTTCTCCACGAAAATGTCCATCACTTTCTTATAAAAGTCTTCCTTATTTTCCTTTAGTTTAAAAAATCTTAATCTTCCATTTTGGCGGTCATTCGGAACAAAAGATCAAAATAAACGGCCCGCTGCAGTGCACGTGACTTTCTGATATTAATATTGGCGCCTCTGCGGAGAACAACAGCAGCAATGAGCGCCTGTTGGGCTCACATGCGCCCCCTTCAGGACAGCACGGTAATGTCTGACTCACTTTGTTCCTTTTCACTGCGGTTTTATGTCCGATCAACAAGACTAAATATGTCCCACACATTCATTAAAGATATTAGCCAGACTGTGGTAAGTCAGGGTGTATAATAAAAGTGTCTGCAAACATATACAGAGGGGCAGCAACAGGCAGGCGCCAATTGTATGCATCAACCCCGTGTGTGAGGGAGAGCGCAGTCTGAGGTGAACCCCGCCCGTTGCTGCCGCACCTCGCGTTTCTCCTCTATATTTCATCAGGAAATGCGCAAATTCAGCGATTTTGACTATAAAAATTATTAAAATCATTGGAATCATACAGAAAACAAATTTCGACAGACCAGTGGATACATTTATTTTATGTTATTAATATTTTGTAACTTTTCATGACGACAGCCTCACCTGCCTTCCTTGACCACATGTCCTTGTTACAGTGACAGGCTCTGAACTGGCAGGCTTGATTTTTTTTTTTTTATATAGCACCTTTATATTGTGAGCACTACTCACTGACACTTTACTTTTTCCATATTCCTGCATGTGAGTGTTGGCAGGTCACGTAACTCATTCCGGGGGTCCCCCATGTCTACAGTAACAGCTTGATTTTTTTTTTGTTTAATATAGTGCCTTTCCACAGTGAGCACCATGCTAAGACACTTGACTTTTCCCACACTTCTCCAGGGTCACACACTCTTGCAGCTTTGCTTTGATATTTTATATAGCGCCTTTCCACAGTAAACCACCTTTACTGTTCCCATATTTCAGTGTGTGACTACTGACAGATGATGTGAGCGGCTCAATGAGACTCACAGTTCACAGTCCAGTGCCTCAGCCTGGTAGTCGCCTTGCCCTTCTGTGGGAGGTGACACAGAGGACAGTGACAGTCATTTCCTTTTGTTCAGGTATGATGGCTCACATCACGCCGAGATGTGACATTTCTCTAACAGACGCCCATTAGCAGATCTCTGGGGATGGTTCAGCGCTTCGTGGTGTTCTTGTGTGATTTTAATGAGGCCGCATATTCTTCATTTGTAGCAGACCACTGGTTCAAAGCAGCTGTGATGACCTCCATTGAACCTCATGAGGGACTGGAGTGATGGCGGCTCTCCATGCCGACACTTTCAGTGTTGTGTCATCTTGGAAAGATATAAGCCTGAATTTTAAAGTGTGCTGCAGGGTGGCGCAGCAGTTAGTGCGGGTACTTGCCTGTTCCTGGGACTCGAGTTCAAGTAATAGGTGGGAATATAATTACACAATATGATAGGACTCACCAGGCAAAGGCACTTTATATCGCTTAGACCCTTCTGTTAGCTCACTGTGTGACCTTAATGGGGGTCTTTGAAGTGCCAATGCTCCCATTGTGAAAATATAAAAATAAATTGGTATCCCTTTTAAAGCATCCTGGTAAAGTGGTTTGTTAGTATTGAAAGTCAGAGCCCACTGTAAAGAAATAACCCCCCCCCATGCAACCCGAGTCCCCTTAACTGACAGAGCACATATAATGTGAGTGTGGGTGGGTGTTGTCATGCGAGGGGGCCTGAGGACTCTGATTGTCCATGAAACTGCTGACACTGTTTAAACACTTAAATGAAACCTGCCATGCCTGTAAAGCGCTCCCTGACTTATTGTCTATCATGGAAAGGCGCTATATCGTTCTTGTTTGTGACACTCCATTGTACTGTTTCCTTAAAGTCCTCGGTCATCTCGGCCACTATAATGTTCTTGTCTGATTGTTGCTTCAGATTTGGGTTGATATTCAACTGAGCTTGCATCTCGGGGTCAGAGCCAATATGTTAGAATTTAATAAGCAAAAAAAAATAAAATAAAACCTGTGCACTCTGGAGTGACGGTGGGCACACTCAAACTCTTTAATCTTCAATACGCTTTATCAGCGAGCACACATGGTGGCATGTGCCGTGGGAGCGGCGCTGGGAATTGGAGCTCTCATGTGACATTTACTCGACGACGACAACACGAGGAAATGTAATTATGTGAGGAGGCGTGTGCACCCCATTAGTGGCTGATTCACAAAGAGAGCGGAGATGTGAAAAGGACCCTCTGTATCCGCTGCCTCTGCTAAAAGGAGGTCTTCAGCAAGGCAGAGGGTCACTTGACGGAGAACAGAAACACTGCTGTATGAGTGAAGTCACGCTGGGGGCCGAGGGGGCTGTGATTGAGCCGGCAAGAATGTGCCACACGTGGACGGGACCCAAACGTGCACGTGCAGGTCTGGGCTCAGACTCCAGATAAAGGAAAAAAAAAAAAAAAGGCACACTGTTGGTCACGGCCACGGAGTCCCGGGTTCAAATCGCTGTCTGTGTGGAGTCCCCCCACTCTCAGGGGTGCCTGAGCTTCACCATCCACCCCGGAATAGTAAAGGCCAGTCAGACTGGTGACTCAGCACTGGCCAAGAGTGACTTAGTGTGAAAGTGGACTGGGGCCGGAGCCTGCCATGCACATTCTCTAGGTGGAGAAAGAGGAAAGGCGCTTTGTGATAGATAGATAGATAGATAGATAGATAGATAGATAGATAGATAGATAGATAGATAGATAGATAGATAGATAGATAGATAGATAGATAGATAGATAGATAGATAGATAGATAGATAGATAGATAGATAGAAAATGAAATGCACTATATAATAGAGAGATAAATGTGGAAGGCACTATATAGTAGATACATAGTGTAGATGTGAAAGGGACAATGAGACTGATAGATTTGAAATGTACTAAACAATAGATAGATGAGAAAGGCACTACAGTATGAAGTATAGGAGTAGAAGTATAGGAAAGGCACTATATAGTACATAGATATGAAAAGCAATATATGTTAGATTTGAAAGGTAGTATATAATAGATAGATTTTGTAGATAGAAGTGAAGGGCACTATACAATAGATGGATGAGAAAGGCACTATATGTTAGATAGACATTGTAAATAGATGTGAAAGGCACAGTATGTAGTAGACTGATATATGGGAAAGGCACTATATAGTAGATAGATATGAAAGGCAATATATGTTTGATTTTGTAAATAGAAGTGAAAAGCACTATACAATAGATAGATACTGTAGATATAAAAGGGACTAAATGATAGATAGATGGGAAAGGCATTATATAATACATAGATATGAAAGGCAATATATGTTAAATATGAAAAGCACTATATAATAGATAGATGTTGAAAATAGCTGTGAAAGGCACTACACAGTAGACAGATATGAAAGGCAATATATGTTAGATATATAGTGCCTTTCATATCTAATAGATAGATGTTCAAAACAGCTGTGAATGGCACTATATATATATATATATATATATATGGGAAAGGCATTATATGTAGATAGATATGAAAGGCACTATATAGTAGATAGGGGTGTATATATATATAATATGGGAAAGGCATTATATGTAGATAGATATGAAAGGCACTATATAGTAGATAGGGGTGTATATATATATATAATATGGGAAAGGCATTATATGTAGATAGATATGAAAGGCATTATATAGTAGATAGGGGTGTGTATGTATATATATATATATATATATATATATATATATATATATATATATATATATATATATATATATATATATGGGAAAGGCATTATATAATAGATAGATTGATATGAAAGGCACTATATATTACATAGATAGATATGAAATGTACTGTATAATAGATAGATATTGAAGATAGCTGTGAAAGGCACTATATAGTAGATATGAAAGGCAATACATGTTAGATAGTTGATAAAGGTGCTATATAATAGATATATAATAAGCAAATTATATTGTTATTAGATAGATACAAACAACACTATATAATTTATAAGGAAGGTACTATATTTAAGACAGACAACAACCAGACTGACAAAAAAAGCATGTAATAGATAAACAGATAGCAAGAGAGAGTGATAGGAGTGGCACTATATAATTGACTAATAGATACATAGACAGACCAATGAAAAGGCACTACCCATAGATAGCTAATTATTTTTAAAAAGAAAAGGCACTATATATATAATATATATAATATGACACATACAATAGCAATAGATAAGCACCTCCTATAAGTTAGATGGTGCCTTTCACATCGACCTCAATATTCTCTGTGATAGCTGGCTGGTCCTTTTGTAGCTCCCTGGGTGCCCTCACACTAGTGCTGACTCGCGTGGGCTTCAGTCCTCTGGCCATGTAGACGGCATTATAAATGTGAGGATGCTGTATCCACAGTGACTGTTTTTAACATTTCACACAATTCAAATCCTCATTCCACTTTCTTTTTTCTTTTTCTTGTTCTCCTGCTTCCTTGTTCCTCGTTTCCTCCTGGACTGGACATCTCCCTGCTTGTGAACTGAAATGTGCCTTGCGGGTCCTGTGCTCTAACGCTGACTTTGGCCAATGAAGGTAAGACCACATTGACTTTTTCTTTTTGTCTTCCTTGCTGGTTTTCCTTCCTCCTTATTTCCGGCATGTCCGTCGTGTGGCTTGACCTTGAGTGTGCTTTGTGGAAGTTGATTTCTGTTGGCTACGAGACTCTTAGAAGATGAAAGTGGGTTAGACAAAGCCGAGGCTTTAAAGGTCACAGCCGCCTCTCCAGGATGTGACTAACTTGTTCAAAGGTGGCTTAGCTTGGTCAATGTCTTGAGCTTGGGCCTCGCGTTGGGTCCATAATGAATGAGGTGAGTCAAAGAACATCCAGAATGACTGGGACGGTGGATGAGGCTGAAGGATTTGAAGTGTACTTGTGAGTCACATTACAGCACAGGATTTAATTGGTCAGAATGCTCATCTCAGCCCTGCATTGTTGTATTGCACATACTGTACTCCAACAGGGGGCGCTGTTTAGAACACACAAGTGGCTGTTACAGCTCTACAGGCTTGGTGTTGGGAGCGGCAGTGACAGTGACAGTCAAGGGTCCACATAGCAAGAGGAAACCAGAAGGTTTGAAAAGAAGTTGACTGCCTGATGGGCATGTGGGTCACCCCACCTGATAGACCCCAGGACCAGATGTTTAATCTGAAAGGTGACAAGTGGCTGTAGACCTTGTTGTGCTTGTCTTACTGTTTGGTATCCAACACCCTGTACCCAGAGCTTAACAGTTGGGTATACGTGTTAAATGCATTGGTCACCTTGAAATGTATATGGTGTCAGCACAAGAGCGCCCCCTTTAGGTCACTGTAGATCTGCTTCTGGAGTTTTGGCTGTCTTAGGCTATTAGGACAGTATAGCTTATGTGACAGTATTTAAAATGGCACAATGATATTGTGGTTTTGGCTTTCTCGGGCTATTGGGACAGTATGGCTAATTTGATAGTATTTTGGACAGTGGTTAAATATTGTCTTAATGTACACATTAATATATGCATTGTTTTGGCTGTCTCAGGCTATTGAGACAGCGTAGCTTATGTGACAGAACTTACAACTGCGCAAGGGTGCCCCCTTTTGGTCTCTGTTATGTTATTTTTGTGGTTTTGACTTTCTCAGATTGTCATATAGTACTTAAGTCAGCACAGGAGTCCCCTCTTTTGGTCTCTGTATATGTATATATGTTATCATGGGTATTGTGCTGCGTTTTGGCTGTCTCTGGCTATTGGGACAGTATAGCTTACGTGACAGCACTTACAATGTCACATGAACTCCCCCTTTTTGGTCTCTGCATATTTATACTGTGCATGTTATTAATCTGGCTTTGTTCCGTCTCTGATTATTGGGACAATACAGCCTATTTGACAATATTTTGGATGGCACAAGAGTGCCCCCTTTTGGTCTCTATCTATTTATGCTGTATATGTTAATATTGGGATTGCTTCTCTAGTTTTGGCTGATTACTGGGAATGTATAGCTTATGTGACAGACCTTACGACTAGACAAGAGCGCCCCCTTTTGGTCTCTGTGTATGAACACTGTATGTGTTATTATGGTGCTTATGGCCATCTCAGGCTTTTGGCCCAGCGTTATCTATGTGACAAAACTAAAGTGCCCCCATTTTGGTCTCTGTATATTTATGTATGTTATTTTAGGAACTGCGCCTGCAGTTTTAGTTGTTTCTGGCTTTTTCAATAGTTTAGCTTAAGTGACAGTATTTAAGATGGCATGAGAGTGCCCCCCTTTAGGTCGATGTATATGTTAGTCAAAACCATGGGGGCAGTGCCTGTCTATATTGTCTCTTCAGGTGACTGGGGGGCAGCACAGCTCATGTGACACTACTTTGGACCCCACAAGAGCACCCCCTATTGGTCACTGTACATTTATACAGCATATGTTAATATAGGCATTGATCCTGAGGTTTTGGCTGTCTCACGCTATTGGGACAGTAGAGCTTATGTGACAGTATTTCAGATGGCACGAGAGTGCCCCCTTTTGGTCTCTGCATGTTAATATTGTATTTGTTACTATAGGTGCTGCTCCCATGGTTTTGGCTGTCTATACTGTCCCTTCAGGCGACTGGGGGGCAGCACAGCTCATGTGACACTACTTTGGACAGCACAAGAGCGCCCCCTGTTGGTCACTGTACATTTATATAGCTTATGTTAATATAGGCATTGATCCTGAGATTTTGGCCGTCTCAGGCTATTGGGCCGGCATAACCCATGTGACAGTACTTAAGTGGGTTCAAGAGCGCCCCCTTTTGGTCTCTGTATATTAATGTTATTTTAGGTACTGCACCTACGATTTTGGTTGTCTCGAGCTTTCTGAATCGTTTAGCTTAAGTAACCGTATTTCAGATGGCACAAGAGTGCCCCTTTTTGGTCTCTGTACATTAATATGTTATCTTAGGTACTGAACCTATGGTTTTGGTTGTCTTGAGATTTTTGGATCGTGTAGCTTAAGTAACCATATTTCAGATGGCACAAGAGTGCCCCCTATTGGTCACTGTACATTTATACTGTATTATGTTAATATAGGCATTGATCCTGAGATTTTGGCTGTCTCAGACTATTGGGCCGGCATAACCTATGTGACAGTACTTAAGACGGATCAAGAGTGTCCCCTTTTGGTCTCTGTATATTAATATGTTATTTTAGGTACTGAACCTACGGTTTTGGTTGTCTCGAGCTTTTTGGATAGTTTAGCTTAAGTAGCCGTATTTCAGATGGCATAAGAGTGCCCCCTTTTGGTCTCTGCATGTTAATATTGTATATGTTCATATAGGCATTGATCCTGAGATTTTGGCTGTGTCAGGCTATTGGGCTGGCATAACCTATGTGACAGTACTTAAGACGGATCAAGAGTGCCCCCTTTTGGTCGCTGTATGTTTTAGGTACTGCACATACAGTTTTGGTTTAGTTTAGCTTAAGTAGCCATATTTCAGATGGCATAAGACTGCCCCCTTTTGGTCTCTGCATGTTAATATTGTATATGTTCATATAGGCACTGCTCCCGTGGTTTTGGCTGTCTCGTGTTATTGTGGCAGCACAGCTCATGTGAAACTACTTGTGACAGCACGAGAGCGCCCCCTTTTGGTCTCATTTATGAATGTCATTACAGTTCAGTCCTGTCCGTCTCAGGCTATCCCGACAGTGTGTGTTGCTTACCATATGTGTCCATACTCGGGACGTGATGCACTCCACCCTGATATTCTGCGTATCTACCTCTGGATGTGAGTTCTGCTTGAGGTTTGGTCCTTTTGGGTTAGGGTTTACAGTAATTTATAATATTGTTTTTGACTGGGTGCTGCATTATCGTTTATGCAAGAATAAATTTTACTTTTTTTTGTAAAAATATGCTCTCCATCACAAACCACCCCCTACCTGTTCTTGTGCATACTGTTGAGTGTCATTTCTGTTTCTCTACTAAGTGTTTTTGTCAAAAGCTGATATCTTTGTTCAGTGCATAACTGACTGCAGTTTCTTGTAACGTCCTACTGGACTCTATAGCCACACACGGAGAGCTCCGTCCAGGTGGTCTGCCTGTTGTGTAACGTAAGTCTGAATGCCCCTGGACGTGGACACCACCTGTATTCGTACTCATGGCTACAGACAGCCAGACGTTTCTAATGAGCACCGCTTCTGCCGATGTTCATAACACAATTTCATACGTAAGTCGAGACTTGCAGTGAAAATATCCGCTAACAGAATTTCCGGCAAAATTGTGTAATACTTTTATTACATGTTAGTTTCAGACTGATTTAACAAAATCACAGTAAAGCAAAATTACTTTACTTTAAATCACAAAACACTTCACGTAAACTAAAATGAACCATCGTTATGCTTCATCTTACCTTTATGATAAAGACACAGCGACTTCAAGAATCAGAAAAGGTAACATGATGGCACTTAAGGCCACCGTTTAAGACGACTGAGGTGCGCTGTGGTGGCTGAGGGATCGCAGAGAGTTTTTCAAGCCGTCCCACCCCAGCAGCCCCCCTTGAGATGACACGGCAAGGAGGCACAGAGGGTGCAGCCTCACCTCAGCTAAACGGACGGCCGTGGATCATGCGGCTTACCTGCGACTCAGCTGATTGGTGGATGTGTCCGATGTGACGTGGGCGGTCTTGCTGAAGGATTGCCGAGTGGCACTGCCCACCTCTACACAAATGTACTTGTCGCCTTCGCTAAACAGACAGAGCTTGAATGGGCCACTGCCCCTGCCGCTGGTTACTTTAAGCAACACATGCTGCCTTCCCACCGTCAAATCCTCTATGAGATGGCACTTCGGGGACGCTCACTTAGGTCACTTAAGCGGAGGGGTCTACTGCACCACCTAAAGAGCGAGCCGCTGTCTGTGACGGAGCTCATGGTGCGTGCTGACGGCAGCGCTAAGTGATCGAAAAAGGTGTGGAGTTGTCCCTTGGCTTTATGTACTCATCATCTTCTGTGAAGAAAAAAAGAAGTCACTAGATAAAAAGATAATTAAAATCCAGCTAAAACATAATGGCAGCTTTACGCGCACCGTCATATTTCGAGAGCGTCTATATGCACATACAGTGGGGTTTTTAATAAATTTGCAGACCTTTCTGAAAACAGGTTTTCACTTTGTCATTATGGGATATCGAGTGAAGACTGATGGGCATCATGGGAAATTTATCCATCGATAATTTAAATCTGCAACACAATAAAGTGTGTAGAAAGTGAGGGGATCTGACTACTATAGGAATCCAGTGTCAATACGCAAATACAACAATATACACTAGCCGACGCCGGCCGTAGCATACGGCGATGTAAGACTAGGAATGGAAAACGGTGATAAAGGAATTCAGAAATCAAGAAGAAATAAATACTTCTTGAAAGACGCAGTTGTGAATAGGTGTTTTGGTGGAGAAGACAGATAATGAGTCGAAAGATCTAACCCTAGAAAACAATAGCAACCCCAAAAAGATGTTGTTGTAGAATGTCTCTAAGTAATTCCTTAGGCTTAATCCAAAAGACTCGTACTACGATATCAGGTCTGTGCTCTGGTCTTTGGGTATCCGACAGTGCATGTAGAATTTCCGGCCAAGCAGGATTACATGTGAAAGTGATAAATAAATCAGGCTTTCCGAATTTATGTACTATGGCCATGGCATCTTGACAGTTTTGTTGCATGTATCTTGGACTTCCTGGAAATGTGGACGGTAATCTGATCATTTTGCCTACACGTACGTTGTTATTGTCAACGTTTGCTTGCAGTGCATCTGATAGTTCGACGCGCAGATCTTGTTGATGTAATCTGAGATAGTTGAGACGCGCACCTTCTGTTTTAACATACGCATCTACGACGTACTGTTGGAATAGTTTGCCACTGGATTGCAAAATACTAAATGTATTCCTCATTGCTAATCTGTACACGTACAATTGGCATTGAGTAAGCCTTATTTGCTTGGCAGCTCTTTTATCGGGAACATGTTGTAAATCTTTGTGCCAGCCAATGTCTCCGTAAGGGAATAAAAGTGGGTAAACCATAGATATCGCAATTCATATTGAGCGTGGAAATCTGTTTACAGGAGTTGCCTCTGGGATAGATGCAAATGTCCCTTTTGGCAGGCGGTTCGCCATCTTCTCCGACGAAAATCGCTGCAACATCGGTGTGACATGTCGGGGCATTGTATTGTCGTAAATCCTGCCCTGATTTAGTGAAGGGGTTGAGGGTTCTGAGCATGGAATCTAGTCGGAGAAGTAAATTTTCGCTGCATGCAGAGTTTGCTTTATTTTGTAAGGGTACTTCAGTAGCTTGCGCTGTGTCAAAAGCATACAACTGTGTGGGGAAGGGTTTGGAAGAGGACGAATAGGAATCGAGAAATGCCGTGTTGGCTGCGTGTGGGCAGGACCGGTTTTGAAGTGGAAGCAGGACGAACCAGAAGAGATATATATATATATAAGAGATACTGTATGCAACCTGAGTGGAGTGTAGGTGTGTGTGTATACAAACAGCATGAAGAAGGGGCCTCAGTTGCCTCGAAAGCTTGCATATTGTTATCTGTTCAGTTAGCTAATAAATTTTCATTTTGCTTGATTTCTCATTGTAACTTTAAATTTGAACACCTAGGAATTTCCATCCATCCAGGTATCAAGGTGTATAGAATTAAACCATGGAATACTCAATAAAGGACACCATCAGTACATTGGATACAATAGTAGTGAAAATTGCATTGCACAAAATATAAATCTAGAGCACAATTTAGCTAAGTTGACTAGTATATCAAGAGAGTCCTGGTAAAATAAACACAAAATCAACCTCCTTCAGAGCGCGTGGAGTAGTTTAGAGATCAGCACAGTAATCAGCGCCTGTGTTAAACCAGAGTAACTGCAGCAGGACACACACTTTGTTTCTTTAGGACCAATACAATACCATTTATTGTTGTATAGCCCGAAATCACACAAGAAGTGCCACAATGGGCTTTAACAGGCCCTGACTCTTGACAGCCCCCCAGCCTTGACTCTCTAAGAAGCCAAGGAAAAACTCCCCCTAAAAAAACCCTAGTAGGGAAAAAAATGGAAGAAACCTTAGGAAAGGCAGTTCAAAGAGAGACCACTTTCCAATTTCCAGGTAGGTTGGACATGCAGTGGGTATCAAAGAGAAAGGGGTCCATACACACTGAACAAAACACAAGTAATCCTCAATATAATACAGTAGTGTAATAGAAATATTACAAGTACAGAGCAAAATTCAACACTAGATGATATCACATAATAGGATTTGCCCCTGAGTGAATGAGCCCCTCTGTGATGTACTGTAGGCTCTGGGCCACAAGTCGCCCCCTGGCCACTTTTGTGTGTTGTATTCCCACAGAACATCTGGAACTGTAACCTTTACATCGACTGCTGAGCTTTTCTGGTTTAAGACCAGTTACGTTTTCATCCCAGTTCAGATTGAGTGATAGTCATTCCTAGAGATTTCAGTGATTCCACCCTGTTGACGGTGACTTCATTAATACCTGGGGGGTATAGCAGGTGAGGAATTGCTCCTAAAATCCATAATCATTTCTACAGTTTTCAGGGATATTTGGATTAGGATTGTTCAGGGTACACCAACTGGTCAGCCGATCCACCATTCCTCGGATACGACACCTCATCCGTGCCTGTGATCATGCAGGCCAATCAGGGTGGTGTCATCAGCACACGTCAGCAGTTTAACAGATGGAGCCCTGGAGGTGCAGCCATTGGTGTAGAAGTCAGAGCTGTGGAAGCGCTGTACTCCGTCCGGGTCAGGGGCCTTGACTGATGTTTACACATCTGCACCGTTTGACATCCGGTCCTTAGAAAGTCGGAAATCCAGAGATGTGTGGGATAGTCATACTGAGAAGAATGGAGTGGAGAAGCTCTGGTGGGATTATATTAAATGTGTGTATATATATGTACTCTGTGTGTGTGTGTGCATGTATGTATGTATGTATGTATGTATGTATGTATGTATGTATGTGTGTATATATATATATATATATATATATAGTGTGTATATATTGTGTACATTAGGTGTCGCTGTTGCCCCTTTATACCCAACAGACAGATGCAGAGGACACAGTTTAAAAGCACCAAGAAGTTGTTTAATTCTTTTCTTCTTTAGACAGTGCTCCCTAAGCACTACAGCCACAATAATACAGGTAACGAACACAATAATAATCACAATTCTCTATCTCTCTCTCATATATATATATTTTCTCCTCAACACTTCCCAGCAAGCGTTGTCCACCTCCACCCGACTCTGACTCACTTGCTGGGTCTTCAGCAGTCCTTTATATAGTGTCCAACCTGAAAAGTTCTTCTTCTTTTCCATCCACATGACTTGTCAGCACTTCCGGGTCAGATGGAGAATTAAAGTACTTTAATCAGCCCAGAATTACTTTGGGGATCCCATCCCCGTGACTTCCTGGCACTTCTGGGTTGTAAGGGAAGCATGACTCACCCAGGTCCTTCCACAGCACCCCCTGGTGGCATCCACTGCACCCAAAATGGCTGAGATAGCGAACTGTGGGAATTCGGGGCACCGTTACACTCCATCTCGCATCTTGGGGGAGACAGTGTCCCCATCCTTCCATTCCCGGGGTGTCCCAGCCTGGTTGAGCTGCTGGCCATCCCTTACAATATATTAAGTTTGAAAATGTGTTCCTAGTATGTCGACTCATCAAGCTATAAAAGTAATATACTCCTCTGTAACAAGAGACATTGATTATTTTCTCTTGAAGCAATTACAAGAACCTTACATCAGATTACATTGCTAACATTGCCTTTCTGAAAGGCTTCTTTACGAGTTGACTGCAGCCGGAGTGTCTGTGCTCTCTTCTGATCGCCTCAGTTGTAACTCCATGTGTTTGCCAACGTGATTGACGTTTATGTGTTTCACCAGGTTTGCCGTGTTACCCCAATAACGTGTGGCCTTTTGTCGCGTATTACATTTTCCTTTATTGTTGTTCACTCAGTGGAGTAAGTTAACTTCAAACAACGCTTCGCTCTCTTTCTGCCATTGCCTCACTTACGCAGTCCCACCGCTTTGGCTGGTTAACCACAGCACTGCCAGGGTGAATGCAGGGAGATGATAAACACAGAAGGAAATGCAGCTCCCGTTTTACAAAATATGACACGTTTAATTTATTCATGTTCTCACTGTCAAATGCTTCTTAAAAATAATTTCTGATAAAATTAAGTATTACTGAAAATGTGAAATATCGATACTTTTAATGTGAACATCGATGTTTAAATTAAAAGGTCAGGATTGAAAGCATTGATCTGCCCATCCCTACTCTGCAGCCTGGAGCTCCAAGTAGGTGGAGCTGACTCCAACGGCTTTCCAGCTACAGCCCTCCAGAGCTCCGCCCAGTCACCCTCTGGTTATGATTCGGGTTGTGGGAGAGTCCAATAATGAGAACTGTCCAGTAAGTCACCTACAGGCACTTGGAGTTTCAGGGTGGAAGCTCTGGGCTGCAGAGATTGCAAAACTCAAGGGAAAAGAAGGGAATAGAGCTCACTGCCAAATATAACACCTGGTCAGTGGTTTGGGGTGTTTGAAGAATGAGAGTGCCAATGTAAAGACTCTGGCTGTGTTAGAAGACTGGGTGAACAGCACGAGAGCAGCAGCCATATTTATGAGGAGTCTGCTGCAGTCTGTCACAGCAAAGAAGTGTGAATAAGAGGGGTGTCCTTTCCAAATTAGAGAGTTACGATGTGACATCTGTAAACACAAGTGACATTGTGGGGCCTAACTGTTGCCTCAGTGTTTCGATATCAAGATTTAAACCAACGATGATAATATCTTCGGGGTGTTTGACTTTGTGGGTGAATATATTACATTAAACAAGTGTCAAAGACTGGGAGCTAAGTATCTACCTTTAATAAATCCAGTTTGATCTTGTGATATTACTGAAGAGAGCACTTTCTCCATCTTTCTAGCTCTAGGACTTTGGAGAGTATTTTAACATCTTTATTCAGAAGTGAGATTGGCCTATATGATGCACATTGTAATAAGTCCTTATTTTACTTAAAGACTGTAATTAATGCTTGAGGTATAATTTTACTGTCTCTGGGTTCTACAAATATTGCTAATAAAAGGGGAGCCAACTTAATTGAAAATGTTTTATAAAAATCGGCAGGGTAGCCATCCGGGCCTGCTGATTTCCCACTCTGCAGTGACTTTATAGCAATAATTCTGATAGTGCCAGCAGTTTATCCAATTCCTCTGCACTGAGAGTATCTAGTTGTGGTATCTGTAATGCATTATGTTGTGTCTTGTCGTCTTTAATCTCATAAGAATATAAGGATTTATAGTAGTCTCTGAATGTGTGCATTATATTTTTATGGTCAATGATTTTGTCTCCATTTGTGCTGGTGATTGCTGGGATTGCATTGTGAACTTCCTGCTTGTGGATTTGTTGAGCTAAGAGCTTATTAGCTTTCTCTTCGTGTTCATAGTAATGGTGTCTTGATTTAAATAGGAGTTGTTCAGTTTCTTTAGTTGTCAAGAAGTTGAGTTCTGAATGCAGAGCCTGTCTTTTCCTATGAAGTTTCTCATTTAATACCGACTGGCACTTTAACTTGAGTATTTATGTGGGTGACAGTGAGGCTCTCATTTCTTAGGCCCCTCCCCCTGATTAGCACCGCCCCCCCGTGTGTTAGTGTATTGGGGGGGTACTTGGCACACAATCTTTTACTTGATTCCCTTTCTTTTTATTTCACTATGCTGAGTATTTTTCATGTATTTAATTCCTAGTTATCTACACGGTGGGCAATGTCCCGGGTATTGAAGTAGTGTTGGGCGCCCCCTAGCACATTTCAGCTTTCTTTTAATATTTGCCGACCAATTCTTCTGATTCGCTGAGCATTTTTCATGTATTTAATTCCTAGTTATTTACATGGTGGGCTTTGTCCCGTGTATTGAAGTAGTGATGGGCGCCCCCTAGCGCATTTCAGCTTTCTTTTAATATTTGCCGACCAATTCTTTAGATTCGCAGTAAAGCGGGTCATTTGTGGCCTGACAGTTAGCAGCCCAGCAGGGTTCATCTTCATGCACAGCCAGCACAATAAGACATCGAGATGAAAAGCGCAACAAAAAAACGCAATCGATGAAATATCCGCCTGCAACGACGACACACGCCCACCATGTAATTGTTAGAGGACCACGAAGAAGAGAGAGAAGTGGCTACGGCTCTTGTGGCTATAAAAGCTGTAATATCACACATTGATTTTTGATTTTGATTTTTTTTTTTTTTTTAATTATTGTTTATGTCCCAGGGGAGGTAAAAATGATTTAACGCCAAGAAAGCGCAAAACCGTCAGCTGTGACCTGGAACAGGAATGGGCCCTGCTTTCAGTCTTTTCATTGAACGGTGATTATTTAGGGGCTGTCACTTTTCAAAAATCCAGCCTTATTTTTTCATTTATTTTGCAATAAGCTAGAATTTTTTTTTCCCCCTCTAAAGGTTTTGTGAAGCTGAATGATTGGGGATGTAATGCAACCGGAAAAGAAAATATATCTTGACGTAGCCTGACTGTCTGCTTCAGAGTTCTTACATGAGAAAACGTTTGAGAAAGGGGTGTATGAAGAAGTGCAGACAAGACATTTAGAAGATAGGAGATGGCTGTTTTGTCTTGGGATGTAGTGCACCGTTCAAGTAAATGAAGTGCTAATGCAAGTCCCAAGGAGTCTTGATATTAGAAAGCAGTGACTGTGACTGGAGAGTCTCAATCACTTCTAGAAATGTCCACTAGGGGGGGTACTTACCACCAAACATCTAAAGGAAAACGCAAAAAAACTTTATAAGCTTAAAGGTTTATTTCACAAAAGGCTCTGTTACTCGGTGAAGCTCCAAAGAGCAAAAAAAAGTGGACAATGCCTGCAAAATACAGAAATCTACAAAATGGTCATAAAATAGAAGGTCAAAAATCCAATAAGTCGCAAAAAAGCAGAAGCACAGCCAAAACACAACACAACTCACCACCCGCTAGTGATTCAAGATGGGAAACCCTCACCTTTATAGGCTTGAGGGTGGTCCCTGGCGGTGATGGCCAGATGGTCCCACCTCTGGGAGACGCTTTTCTACATGGGAAACGTGTTATATAAATAAAATGTATTCTTCTTACTTATTATTATCTGTGCTGGGTTGTTCCTTAAATCGGTGATGTGCCTTTGTGCAGCATCCCTCCCACAGCTTGTGTAAGAAAGAGCAACGAGATTGTGAATAACTGAGCAGGACGTGATAACGGAGACAAGGAGCTGAACGTGTTATCAGGGAAGAAGTTAAAGGTCCGAATCCCAGGGAAACGGAAAGAGCCAAACATCACAACCAAATCACAAAGGAAACCCAACGGGGATCACACTGCACAGTGTATCCACTAACTCGGACTAATCACCCATGAAGGAGTGGCTTTGACAGGTATTTATCCCTAACCCTGAACAACAGGTTTACCACACTGCCATCTTATATAGGTGGGCCAAGGTGAAGGAGCACAGCACATGAGTGACCGGGAATGGCCCTAACAGTGAGAAACCAATATGGCCCTGGGCATCAAAACCTTCTCCAAATGGCCTGAAAGGAGCGCAGACCAAAACAAAAAGAAAAGCAGTGATGTTTAGGCATTAAGTGGTGACGGTTCAAAATGAAAACACTTCCATTACATTCAAGTTTAATGTCCTAAAGTGAAAATACTCTCTTTCTCTCTCTCTCTATATATATATATCTATATATATATAATATCAAAGCCTAAAAGTGCAACGATTTTATGTGACTTTTTTGTCACTCTTTAAATCAGGCTTATTTTAAAACCTACACATATGTTTGGTTTCATTCTTTTCAGAATTTATCGACCTTTAATGTGATATTGTTAGATTTTCAGATTCTTATTCCGTTTTTACATTATAAACTAAAATATCAAGAAAGTCGTACAATATCTTTAAATACAATCATTTTCTCTAATGGAGCGGCTCAGCTGCGGGATAAATGGGGGGGCCCAGTGCCTGCCCCCGGGTTTGGTTGAGTGAAGCAAGCAGTGGGCGGAGCCTCCTAGTAAAATAATAATAAAATTGCTGATTTGTTAAAAAAAGAACCGTTGCACTGTGATACAGTCTATTATGTCTTACACCTCTGGGTGGTGGTCCTTTTCAAACCGCGTAGCCACTTTTCTTTATCTGTGATATATTGCTTATTAAATTTACTGTATGTCTGTCACCTTCTAAAGTTCAGGCTCTCTATATATTTATGATGTGCTTTACAAATATGGTTGTCATTTCAGTTCTTTTATTTAGCACCTTTCATATGTCTACAGTAGTTGCTGTACTGCATCTTAAATACAGAATAAACTTTACATGGCACCCCTCCTATATCTGGGAGCTGCTGCTTGGGCGACATATGCCTATCCCTTCATAAAGCACGGGCTCTACAGATCTGTGATTTATGGCATTCTGCATACAGTAACTGTCTGTCAGTTTAGTCCCTTTATACAGATACTTTCTGAAAGATTTCTCTGATTTATTGAGTCTGAAATACATCTGGTAATCGATATGGTGATCATATTGTGAGTCTCAGACACGACGTCTGTGACATATCGTGACTTACCTATCAGCCTCTCAGTTCAGTCACTTTATGGAGCACATTTCAAAAATATCTATCTATCTATCTATCTATCTATCTATCTATCTATCTATCTATCTATCTATCTATCTATCTATCTATCTATTATATAGTGCCTTTCATATCTATCTATCTGTATTATATAGTGCCTTTCATATCTATCTGTATTATATAGTGCCTTTCATAGATAGATAGATAGATATGACAGGCACTATATAGTACAGATAGATAGATATGAAAGGCACTATATAATAGATAGATAGATAGATATGAAAGGCACTATATAATAGATAGATAGATATGAAAGGCACTATATATCTATCTATTATATAGTGCCTTTCATATCTGTCTGTCTGTCTATCTATCATCAGAAATAAACACATTAGCCATCATTAAGGTTTGGGGCAGCCACCCATATAATGTACAGTATATATATATATATATATATATATATATATATATATATATATATTAGTGAAAGAAACAGCCAGACACACAACGAAGGATTGGGGCAGCCCCCCGTATAGTTTCCCTGGCTGCAAAAGGCTTTAAAGTAGCGTACAATGTGTACAGGTTAGAGTCCAAAACTGACCTGTTTAAGTATGGAGGATGAGAGGTTTTTCTAGCTGGTTCACAGGAAGTGACGTCCTCAGGATAGCAAGGATTTCTCGTAAAGAGAGAAGTTCAATGCACCCCACCACCCCCTGGCCTGGTGTGGAATTGTCATTTCCTGGTCCCTTTGGTTGACTCCCAAGCACACGCGTATGACAATAAATAAATAAATATATATATATATATATATATATATATATATATATATATATATATATATATATATATATATATATATATATACATACAGTATTGTTCCTTAAATATCTGTCTTCCTGTAACTTTATAAAGCACCTTTTCTGCCTCTCTGTCCAGGACCTCTTCTTGTGTTTATCGAATGATCAAATGTATTCTTGTTGTTTTAATGCAAACAGATTTTTAAAAGCACTGTCACTATTAATTTAATTAAAAAAAAAAAATCGCCCTCCATTCCTCGTAATGGTTTCTGTAAACGAATGTTTTATTTTTAAGATCAATAAAACAAAATGGTCACCCTACGGAAATAAACCAGACAGGCAGGCAGACAGAGGGGCAGACAGAGGGGCACACTGGTTCAAACCGCTAGCCGTGAAGCCGCTCTTCTCTGATAGGCTTTTCACAATAAAGGAGAGGGTGATGAGGAGGAGGAGGAGGAGGAGGAGTGCCTCGGTGTGACTAATCGTGTGCTTTTGTTCCTTTTAATTACAGCTTGAATTCATTAAACGCATATCAAAGAAATGGGCTTTGTGAGAGCTTAAAAAACACCAGCACAGCAACCTGTACTTTATATAAACGCAGTCTCCTTTCAGACAAATATAGAATAATATCTGTGCTCTACGCAGAGTGTGAATGAATGGCTGAATGGGGACCCCTGACTACTCAGTGCTTTTTAAATAAATGATGAAATTCTAATTATATTAATTATGCATAATGACAGCTGTTTAGCCCATTCATCAGTTTAAGCTAACGTTGTAATTTTTTAACACAATGCCACACCTAACACTGCAGCCTGGCACCTACTTGTCACCAACAGGTGGCACTCACTGCCTGGGTGACACCAGCAGGGGGCTCACCTGAGTTCTTTGAGATCTGCAGCCGACTGAGAAAGAAATAAATAGCCCCCAACTGGAGAGATGGCAAAAGGCGCAGATGGAGCAGTCTCTCACTCTGAGAAAACAAATGGAAGGAGGCTTGGTGGGTACTGGGGGGGTTGTGACTTCATCCACTTTCCTACTTGAGATAAAAGGGGGTCTTCCTGCTTTGTATCATTTTCAGCCAGGTATTCCAGTGTGGCAGTGTTGCCCCCTAGTGGTGGAGACATCAGACTGGAATGTAAAGCACTGGTTCAACTGGATACCATGTTAACCTCACTATGCTGGCTCCAGCAGACCCCCGCCACCCTGTTCAGGACTAAGTGGACTAGAAAATGACTGACTGGGCTGCAAAACCTCACAAATGGGAATAATGTATAAGGACCTCAGACAGATACTTGCTATGAAAGGGCACTCCATAACATTTACTGAGAGATGTTGGTGGTATCTTCATCATTCCAGTAAGAACCTTCATCCGAGCCTTCCAAATCTTTGGGAATGTAAAAGTCATAGGGACAGACTTACCCACAGGTTTTATTAAAGAGGTAGTTGAACTGTATGATAAACGTAAGGACCGTTGGCCGGGATTCCAGCATTCGGTCCTCATTAGTGGTGAAGGTGTCAGGCCCGTCCAGTGCAATGCAAACACTTTAGAAATTACAGCCCAGTCTGAGAAGCCACATACGGTTTGCTGCCAACACACATTTAGCTCAAAGATTTCATTTTTTTTTTTTGAAGAAGTAGCAACCTCATTTACAGATTTACCAGAAATTACAGAGCAGTCACTCATCAACAGCCATGTGCTTTGAGAAATGCACGCCTACTCTCACGTTAAATTACAGCCTATCCGCTTCTCAAATTTCGAGGGTGGTAAAAACATTAAATGGAAAAAGCATAACATTCTTCATCCTGCTTCACCCACGGTGGCTTGATTAGCCCGCCCTAGACAGGGCGCCAGTCCATCACAGGGCCGAGGGTATAGTCACCACGTCACGGGGTTAGGGTAGGGTTAAAGTTGGCATGGCCTGGGCACACAGATCCAATAAATAAACTCTTATTATTATTATTACCAGTGTCCATCCTTCCCTTATTTCTAAAAATGAACCTTCTGAAATCTTAGTAAAAGTTATTAATGTCCATCCATCCATTATCCAACCCACTATATCCTAACACAGGGTCACGGGGGTCTGTTGGAGCCAATCCCAGCCAACACAGGGCGCAAGGCAGGAACAAAGCCCAGGCAGGGCGCCAGTCCACCGCAGAAGTTATTAATGTTCTGTTTTCAAAAAAACTGCCACTTTACATATGAAAAAAGCAGAGGTTCAAATTTAAGAGTGCCCCCTGCTGTTCAATATTGGAAAGTGTAGAAATTCATTCATCAAACAAAAATTTCTATAAATATTTCAAAAACAGATACAAAAACATTAAAATAAAGATATTTAGGGGTAATAAAATCATTTAAAATTTTTTACATATATATAGGGGTGGGCAAAAAGTAGGTTTACAGTTGTTCATATGCATGCAGGCTATGATTGGTACACTCAAACACACTTTAATAATAATAATAAGACAAATAGAAATAAATAATAAAGTAATTAATAAATAATAATACAATATTAAACTCTGTTTCACATACTCAAACCTACTTTTGCCCATCCATATATATATATATATATATATATGGATATATATATATATATATATATATATATATATATATATATATATATATATATATATATATATATATATATATATATATCATTATAAAATATTAACATATAGCAAATATAAAGGTTAACATTAGGGACCTCAGTAAAGATCATTTTAACTATAATTGGTGGTGGACCTTGAGCAATGCCTCCATCTGCACAGATTCCTGACATGCCTAAAGCCCCCCTAGGACAGTTCCTCTGTTAGCTATCCTCCAGGTCTTCATGTCTCTTGGTAAGTCTGTTGGAACCCATGGCCTCCCAAGTGATCTTCTCCACGGTTGTGAGGAGTTCCCTAAAAGGATTCATTAAATCTGCGGCTTGGATGGATTTGCAGGTGGGCTTCAGTTTCCACAGCTGGTGTGCCTTCTGTTTGGTGACTTTCCGGGTAGATCCACTGATTGTGTTTACTTGTAATATCCTCATAGTCTGGGGGTTTGCAGTTATATTTCAGATTTAATGTCACCAGAAGGAAACCAACAACGGTTTGTGCCCCTTTGCGTTTTTACCTGCTCACACAGAGAAAAGACAAAGGCTGCCTAATTATTATGCTTTGTACTGGGCATTGGTGGGGAACAGTTGGAAAGAGTTTCCCACAGCTGAATAAGAGGTGTGTGTTGTGCTCTCTGGGTTGGGTTTGGAGAGCCAGAGCACCCCCTGGTGGCCACAGCAGTCTTTTAGGTGAAGTAGGCCTTCGCCCAGTGTGGCATTTTTATAAACAACGCAGACCCTGACTTATGAGCGCTCAGACTCGATCCCAGTCACACCTGCTGCTTTAGCTTCTCTTGTTATTCCATACTAGTGATGTTTGGTCGTAACGTCTGACATCCATACAAGTCCTCCGTGGCGTGATATTCTCGGCTTCACAGAGGCTTTCTTCACACTTAATGTTCTTCCTTCTTTATTATCTTCAGGTGTCTATAGTGGCAGGGGGACAAAAGTGCAACTAAACCCCCCAACTCCCCCTTTTTTTAAAAAATCAGTTTATTTTCTAAAATATTTAAAGACGTTCTTTAAAGTTGAACAGCAGATTACAGAGGTATCAGAGTTGGTAGCTCTTTAAGTATAACCCACCAGCCAGTGGGTGGCAGTGACACTATAATTATATTTTTGTCATTAAAATTTTCATTATAAAATTGTCATTATAAAAGTATAAATTCAATGCGGGTCCCTGAAATAAACTGATATAATCACAAACCTTGATGAAAACAATGAAAAATGAGTATCTTTAAACATTTACTCCTGATTCCTGTTTATCATATCTTCATCAAAGTATGCAAAATAGTCAATGCCATCATCCAATCAGTGCAAGGCAGTCTCTTTTTAAGCAAGACACTAACTGTGGAGAGCATTTCTATCAAGCTGGGTGTGAATCTGAAGACGGCCATCAACCGATTCCTGTTGTGGTTGGTGCTAAACAGAGGAGGATGATGATGTCGAAGTTTCAGCACAAGCCTATTTCAGAGATGCCTACAGAATATATTCAGTTAAATCAGTCTGTGGATGTGCACTCAAAGCCTACAGAGGCTGACCTGTGGCCATGTTGATGACTTCATTTTATTCTGCTATGTCCATGTCTCCTTTGTTACACTAGTATGAAGATTTCTCTTCTTCTTCTTCATTGATTATTATTTGGTTGTAGCTTATGATTTTTTCACCCCCTCCAAATGTTTATTACAAGTCATCACTCACCTTTTGTTTTAATACGGTTTCCTTTTCTGACAGTTTGTTCTTACATATAAAACTTATATATAAAAACAGTATATATTATGAGAGGTCACCCGAACACCATCAGACTAACACCAGCAGGGTTATAAAACACACATTTATCGTCATCCATACTCCCAACACAGTCCCACACAGCACGCAGTGCTCCCGCACCAAACACCCCTAAATACAGGCCTCTCCAATGTCCGTGGGCCACCTTTCTTCCTCCTGTCGCTGGAGCTTTGTCCTCCTCCAGCACCTGACTCTCACTCTTTGACTGTAGGAAGGTGGCCCCCTTTATAGTCACCTGGATGTGCTCCAGGTGCTCGCTGACGTTCTTCCAGCAGCACTTCATGGTGTGGCGGAAGTGTAGATCTCCTGGGCTTTATGAGGTTTGGGGCACCCCCTGGCGGTAGCCACGGGCCCCCATGGGTTTGAGCCACCCTGATACTTGCCCGTGGTCCCCTTGCTATCCAGGGTGGTTGCTCCCTCGTGGCCCAGGGGGACATATAGATCTCCTTCCTGTCCTTCCAGGCA
>NC_041397.2:293776625-293819125 GCF_900747795.2 Erpetoichthys calabaricus | reverse complement strand
GCACTATATAAATGTAATTAATTATTATTATTATCATCCGCTGTTGCTAACAATGAGGAATAGTCCTGCACACTTGGCACCATTTTCAACCATTCGGTACTTTCCTGCACAAATGTTACTGGCAGAATGCACAGTAGAGCAGGGGGTCACAGGTAAGGAACTTGATTGGCAGTGGGCTGTTTAGGTGGAGGCAGTAGGACCCCACTGCTTATAATCCCCAGTGTCCTAACTATGCTGTCACAAAGGGGTTTTTGTTACTGGAGGAAGGTGACACTCCACAGTCTCATAGTACAAGGTTAGCAGAGCAGAGGCAAAACCTGCTGCTTCTAAATTGCCAGTGTCTTACTGCCATACCATCTCACGGAGTGTTCAAATGCTACAGAAGGAAATAACACTCTGGGAGATCCCTCTGCAATCCTGGCCCTGCTCAGGATTCAGGTGTCCAGTAGTGGTGGCTTTTTGCGCCAGCACTACGCCGTTTCCAATCTCCAATAGGAATGCATTATCATCTAAAACAGTGGATGTTTTTGCATAAGGTCCGGACATACTGAATATACCCGGTTGACTATATTGAGTCAAAGGGAAATTTGTTTGCAGCAGGGAAGTAAGAAAACCTTTGACAAGGTAACAAAGATACAAGAACATAAGTAAGGACAGAGTTACCATAAGTGCATACACTCGAGATAGTGTAAAGAGGAATAAATTATCTTAAACAGTACACAGAATAATAATTCAGAATTCAACAGCATCCCTACACATAACAGGATTCAAAATTCATATAACTCTACGATTACACGAGTTTCTTAAATCTTTTTCTTTAAACCCCCGGGAACCTAAATCTGCAGCAACTCAACCTTAGAGAAAAGAGGATGGCGCCGGGTCTGACAGAATCGAGTCGGCCTTCTTTCTAATCAGTTTTGTGACACAGTTCAGTGACAGAGGTCTACTGCAAACCAGTAATTGTACTGCTGCTTTTTACAATGGTGTTAAGTTTATATGCTTAACACAGAGGCTGGCAAACCAACATATAAAAGCAAAATGTAACAGCAGATTCAATAAAAGAGTCATTATGGTTTTGTCCACTTTGAGATAGTTGAGGTTTCCTAAAGAGAAAAGTCGTGTCTGGTCCTGCTTATAAATTTATTAGGTGTTAAGATCAAAGGTTAACTTGTTTATCAAGATATTAGTGGCTCCCTTTTTATTACTGTTTTGAGTGTGGGATGATGGGAGCACCTAAAATCTACAGCTGTATCCATGGTCTTAAAGATATCTAGCTGTAAAAAAAGAACAGTCGCACCACTGAACAAACTCATCAACAGCAGGCCCATGGCTGTGTTCCTTATCTTGTAGAAAACCCCAATGACAGAGTCTGCCTTTTCTTGTGTGAACTCCTGCAGTTATCGTGTTTAAGATAAACTGAGGAGCAGACCGGCAACAGCCTGAGGTGACCCGACAGATATACTGAGGCGATCAGAAAAGCAGCCATTAAAACTCTGTCTGTTTGGTGTTCAGTTTGTTAAAAAGTCCAGAATACAACCCACCAAGGTAGCACCTTAATCAGAACTGATCAATCAGACTGTCAAGATAGACTAATAGATAGATAGATAGATAGATAGATAGATAGATAGATAGATAGATAGATAGATAGATAGATAGATAGATAGATAGATAGATAGATAGATAGATAGATAGATAGATAGAGATAGATAGATAGATATGCAGCATTGTTCATAATGGCACTCAGTTTTAATTGAATTGTCTCCACCTCTACGACCTCCAGGGGGTCCAGAGTGCATCCCATAACTGATCCTGCCCTTTTACTTAGCGTGTTGATTTGGTGGTCCTCTCTTGAGGTGATGTTACCAGCCCAGCACACCACAGTGTAGAAAATCCCACTGGCCATCACAGAGTTGTAGGAGATGTGAAGGATGACACTACTCACATTAAAGGTATCCTAAGGAAGAAGAGCCTGCTCTGTCCTTTCTTCTACAGATCCTCTGTGTTCTGAGACCAGTCTAACCCGTAATTGATGTGGACGCCCAAGTACTTGTAGAAGTGGACCACCTCTACATCCACTTCTCTGACTAGTGACCGGACGTTGAGGCTCTTTGGTGCAGTGAAAGTCAATAAGCAGTTTCCTTAGTGTAGAAAAGGGCGCTATATAGGGCGCTTGACCCGGCACAGAACGACTCAGAGTCACGTATAAAACCAAGGACTTTTTTATTTTCTGCTACCCGTGTGAGCACGTCTTCCCCGTGACCCACAGGCTAATACACAGGTCCCAAAATGCACAAATGCCCAAGCATCAGCAACAACACCACTCTTCTCTCCCACCACTCCTCCGCAAGCTTCGTCTCCCTTCCTCCTACTCTGGCTCCCCGAGTGTGGGTGGCTGGCCCCTTTTTATATCCCACCCGGAGCGTTTCCAGGTGCTTGATCACCTGGTCCTAATTGCATTTCCGGGTGGGGCTAAAGATTTCGACCAGCCGGGGCTGCAGATCTCCATGCATCATCCCCTAGCGGCAGGGCCGGATTAAGAGCTTTGGGGGCCCGTAGCACATTTAAAATTTGGGGGCCCCTTTTGGTCTGCATCATCTGAAGTTTAGATTCTGAACAGTTCAAACCGGACTAAATAATTATTTTACTCTCGATTATAATAAGAATCATATAATATTTATGTGAATTTATGTGTTGGGCCCCTAAAGTTATTGTTGTGTAAGAAATTTGCAGTTTAAAAACGTAAAGATAATATTTTTAAAGACCAGTTTTTCAATGCTACACTTTTTCATTAAATATTGGGTCCACCATTTGGGGGCCCCCGAAATTGCGGGGCCCCATAGCATATGCTATACATGTGCCTATTGGTTAATCCGGCACTGCCTAGCGGCCATCCGAGCCCCCAACCTAGCGCATGGCTCCATGGGAGATGGAGGGCTGCCACCAAGTGTCCCGGGGGAGGTATTGAAGTGTTCATGGCTGCTCCCCCGGAACAGATGCAGCAGGGGCGTCCCTGCCGGGCATGGGACCCGGGTGTCCTTCACATAACTTTTGCTGATGTTAAGGTGCAGACCGTTCTCACTGTCTAATTCCCAAGAAACAAAGTTCTCCACCTGACCTTCTCTCCTCTGTCTTGGCCCCCTTATCAATACACCCCATAAGTGGCAGAATGAGGGGCTGATTTGATATTAAACGTTAATGAGAAAATTTAAAAATAGCAATCCTTGCATTATGGTTTAGTATACTTTCCAAGTGCTCATTCTGTTTTCCCAGTACTATCAAATCTATTGTGTTTTGTGATTTAAAATACAGTCCATATGCTTCGCTGACATTTATTAATAATCGTAAAATGGTTTCTGTAAAATAAGTAATAAAGCACTATGCAATCTTTCCCTCTATTTCCCATTACCAACTTATATCCATATCAGGTTATATAATGTCGGCAGGAAAGAACTCATTAGTAACCCGGCGGCCACCTCTAGTTACAATATTATTACTTTAAATATTAAAAGAGAACAAAAAGACAAAATAAAAGGAAAAGACATCTGAGCCATGTTTGAAACCCTGACTGTACTGTAACATGTTACATCTTTTGTGAGAGAATTGGGTCTTCATGCCAGCCCTTTACACCCACAAATTGCTCTGACTGTACAGACTAAATGCAGACACGTTATACTAAAATTTTAAGTCCAAAAACCCAAGGCAACACTGCACTGAGACATACGAAAAGTAAATCTTAAAATCAAAAGTCAGGAAACATGCGAAAAGGTCTTTGCCTTAAGGTAATTTTGAAACAAATTACAATAAAGTTATTTAAAAAGAGCTATCCAGAATCTTGGACTATTGCCTTTAGTGTGCCACCATTTTATATGCCACTCTACTGCTGACATCACCCGGCATGACTTCTGCTAACCTTCCCCTGACCCCGCGCAAAGCAAACACGGCACAAAATGGTGACCACCATAGAAAATCAACATTGCACCACTGCTTAAAGGCAAAAAATAAACAATATTAGAACATATTAAACATATTAAAATGAAAACAGGTCATTGGGCCTAACAAAGCTCACCAGTCCTATCCACTTAACTCTTCTAAAATAACATCAAGTTTAGTTTTGAAAGTCCCTAAAGTCTTACTGTCTACCACCCTGCTTGGTCTCTTATTCCAAGTGTCTATCGTTTCTTCGTGTAAAGAATAACTCCTAAAGTTTGTGTGAAATTTACCCTTCATAAGTTTCCAATTGTGTTCTTGATAAACTCATTTTAAAGTCACAGTCTCGATTCACTGGACTAATTCCCTTTATAATTTTAAACACTCCAGTCATGTCTGCTCTTAATCTTCTTTTGTTAAACTGTAAAGGCTCAGCTCTTTTAATCTTTCCTCATAACTCATCCCATTGTAGTCCTGGAATCAGCCTAGTCGCTCTTCTCTGGACCTTTTCTAGTGCTGTTGTGTCCTCTTTGTAGACTGGAGACCAAAACTGCACCCAGTACTCCAGATGAGGCCTCACCAGTGTGTTATAAAGCTGGAGCAGAACCTCCTGTGACTTGTACTCCACACATCAAGGCGCTATATAACCTGACATTCTGTTAGCCTTCTTACTGCCTTCTGAACACTGTCTGCCAGTTGATAGTGTCGAGTCTACTACGACTCCTAAATCCATCTCACAAAATGTAAATTCGATTTTCAGACCTCCCATTGTGTACTCAAAATAAAAAAAAACTGCTTGAGATGAAATATCAAAGTAAAATAAAAATGAATCTGGGATCACCATCATTCAAAGTCTCCTTAAACATATTTCAGATGTAGTAAAAACTTGCTATACTTCAAAAAAAAAATCCAAATGCCAGAAGACAGGTTCATAACAAAAATACACTCAGGAAGTGAAATGTGCAAAAGTATGGAGGCTTTGCTATGAAAAATAATTGAAGAGAGGGATGAAGACAAAGGTCAGACATAAACAGAAGGAAAGTAACACACCTGTTGCCCCTCTGGGCCTGACTATTGACATAGGACCCCCTGTCACTTAATTTGAGTGGCTTGCCCACCTCAGTACAAACACTGAAAACTCTCCTATCTCACGCCCCGCTCATCTCTCACTCTTCTCAGACTCTGACTCACTTCCTTCAGCCAGTTGAGCCTCTGCCCACACTCCTCCAGACTCTTCACTCGTTGAAGAAGCTTTGAGTGCATCCCAGAGCCAAGCACCTTTGGGGGTCAGAAGATACCAAACTGCATCATCTCTAGGGTTAGGGACAGCTTTACTTTTGAACCAGAGCAGAAGTCCCGCTAGTAGCCCATGGTGTCTCTTTGTCCCTGATCCTTCAATTGTTCTTAAAGGGTCAGCCGTACAGCAGCAGCAGCACAGTAACATACATTTTCTTCTGTAATTGTGTGCCCTCTAGAGGCCAGGAGGCATTGTCATGCCCTGAATTTCCCCCTCTGCCTTGCTCACTCTATAACAACAACGACGACATTTATTTCTGTAGCACGTTTTCATACAAATGATGTAGCTCAAAGTGCTTTCTTTACAAGATGAAGAAAGAAAAGTTTATAAAAAAAAAATAAAAATAAGATCAGGCAATACTAAACAACAAAGAATACAGTAAGGTCTGATGGCCGGGAGGATAGAAAAAACAATAAAAAAAAAATCTGCAGGGGTTCTGAGGCCACGAGACCACCCAGATCCCCACTGGGCATTCTACTTAACATAAATGATGTCAATTAGTCCTCATGGTTTATAGGCTTCATGTGGAAGAATTAGACGAGGATGGTCATGTGGACCTCTGGCCTTCAATCCATCAATGAAGGGACATCACAGTACCCTGATCAGGTGGTGATGGCTCAGATCGCCACCACAGACAACCGGAAAAAAAAACAGCAGAGAAAGTAGGGGTTAGCATGGATTGTGGAGCCATGATAAAAACGATAATTCAATGTATATACAGAATATCAGGGTTACACTAAAATGAAGCTTTCAGAAAGCCATGTTACAATAATGAGTTTTTAGCAGTTTGTTAAAGTGCTCCACCGTATCAGCCTGGCGAATTTCTATCGATAAGCTATTGCAGATTTTAGGTGCATAACAGCAGAAGGCCGACCTCACCACTTCTTTTAAGTTTAGCTCTTGGAATTCTAAGCAGACACTCATTTGAAGATCTAAGGTTATGACTTGGAGTGTAAGGTGAGAGGCATTCCGAAATATAGGATGGAGCAGTATTTTAAAGTCAATTCTAAACGGCACAGGTAACCAATGTAATGACATCAAAGAGAGATGGAGAGATGTACTCTGATTTTTCTTTTCCTAGTCAAGATTCTGGCAGTTGCATTCTGAACTATAGAGAATCGTCATTCATCCCGGCCAATAACCACCTCATCTCACCTCCACACACCCCACCCCGCAGAGCCCATGGAAGAACATCACATGCTTCCATCCAAAGTTCACTTTTCATTCCTCTGCTGGTATCCTCTGCCTAATTACCTTTCCAGGCCCCATATTACACTTTTTATGTGCATAAACCCCACTTAGCAGCCCCTTCTATGACCTGGACATCATTTCTAATTTATTAAGACCACTGTTTTAAAGAAAGTATATCATTAAAAGAGTCTAACCCAAACCTGTTTTGCTAGGAAGACACATGGTGGAAAGACCACCTAGACAGATGACCTTCATTTTATTGCTGTCTTTGGTTCTTCATTGTATGATGGAGACTATGCTCATGAGATTACGGGGAGGACTCTTCATTTTTATTGTTTTCCTGTTTTCTTTGTAAAGTTTGTTGAGAAGGTGGGCTCTGAGAAAGGATTGGAGTTATCTCTAGCATCATGATCATCATCATCATCATCACTTCCCAGCCGGATGCAGCTAACTAGAATCACCATTGGAACTCAATGTTCAGCACTTGTCAGTTATCCCCCAATTGATTATGGAGTGGTGGCTCAGAGGCTAGGTATTTGCACCAGCAATTGGAAGGTTGCTGGTTCAAATCCCGTAAAATGCCAGAAGTGACTCTACTCCATTGTGCCCTTGAGCAAGGCCCAATTGCTTGTCCTGGGTATGACGTTAATCTGCATCCAGACCTGCAAGAAGGGAAAACCTGGGGGTTGGTGGCAGGATTGGCACTCCAGAAACTGTAAACAAACTTCACACTTTAAGTGTGGTGCTGAGGTGTCACCCATTGTATGGCTGCGCTCAGATCTTAATCCAGGTGGTTCCTCGTGTGGTGGGTGCGGCAATCAGCGCATGATACCCAACTATCTCTGTATTTATGGCAAGTCAAGTTTGGAAGTGTAGTATATCAAAATGAATTTCAAGTGCCTTTTACCCTTTTAGATATTAGAAACTCTCAAAGATATCTCAAAATAAGTTCCTTGCATTTTAAGATATTACATTCTGCAATAGCTCAAATGCAGGTCAAGATATCCCAAAACACCTTCCTGTGGATTTCAAGATCTTAAATATATTCTGAGATCTTGCATGCATGTTCTAATATCTGAAATTCACTTCCAAATACCTCAGAATCACTTCTTTCAAAATTTGCTATTCTTTCAGTGGAACTTCTTGCTATTTAAGATAACTCAAAATACATGAGATATCTTCAGATGTGTAGGTTGTTATTTTAAGATATCTGGAAACGCATTTATGAGATGTTTATTTGTACGTCCGAGACCTGAAAATGACATTCAAGCATCCTGAAGATAACTTATTTGTAAAGATATCTTGAAATGTATTTGAGCTATTTCGAAGTACATGTAAAGATCGCTTAAATAGGGCAGAAAGAAATCTACTTGAAGATATCGGGGAGAAAAATTAGGTATTGTGAAGATATTTTCAATGCATTTTCAGATGTTTTAACTGCCATGAACTGGGAGTTCCAAAAGCACATAAATCTCATAAATACTTCTAAGATTGCCCACCTGCAGTGGATTACCATCAAAACCCGACTAGAAACAAAAAGGACCTTGAAGTATATTGGTAAAAGATTTACTTTTAACAAAAATGTTCTGAAGCATAAGAAACTCCACAGAACATGAAGGAAGTAATCCAAAGCAAACACAGTCCTAAAACAGAATCCAAAACGAAGTCAAAAACAGAGCACAGGATCAAAAATACGGAAATTCACAAAAAGGCACAGCAAAACAGAAGAACTCACCCACTTGAGAGTGCATTCACAGTGAGCCACCACTGTGGATTCATAGGTCAGAAGGCAGTTCCTGTCGGAGATCACCAGGTGGCCCGCCTCTTGGGGAACCACCCACAAAACAAATGGGACATAACCAAGGCATTGATACACCGACAAAATAAGAAACAAAGAATACAAATAATAAACTCTAGCAACCTTAACGTAAATTAAAGAATCAAAATTGAACAAAAACGACGTAATACAAAGATTTGAACCCCAGCCACTGGAGGCTGAAAGTAACAGCACAGTCTTGCATCAAAGTGGGAAGACCCTGCAGCTCTGAGTCAGCCGCAATATGAGCAACTTCACTGTCAACTACAGGAGGGCCTATCAAAAGGACAAGTCTGCCAAAGTCACAGGACCTCCACTGCACTAGCACACCTAAAGCAAGCCATTCTTTTATGGATAGGGAGGTGCCTAAAAGTGTAATGAAATGAGCAAGATCTTTGAATCGGTGCTGAAGAGTACCACACAGTCCATTGTTGTCAGGAGCAGGACAAGCAGAAGACCTACAAACTGACTCAACAACGCACCAAGTACAGGGTGAGCCAAAAAGAAGTACCACATTTCCAACATTTATTCTACAAAAATGCTACAAGAGAAAATAAATGTCATTACGACACAAGAAAGGGTACACAAAATGGATTTTTTCCACTGTGTTTCGAAAATTATGTCTTCAAGGTGCTGGCCATCATTAGCGATACACTCTTCGAGACGATTTCTGAACGCTCTCATGACTCGTTCGGCCATTTCAAGGTGAATAGCGTCAATGTCGTGGCGAATAGTGTCCTTGAGGGCTTCAGGGTTTTGAGGTCGGTGTGTATAACTTCGACTTGAGATAGCCCCACAAGAAGAAATCACACAGAGCGAGATCAGGTGAATGTGAAGGCCACCTGACATCGCCACACAGAGAGATCAGCTTCCCCAGAAAATCTCTCGCAAAACTTTGCATGGATCTCCACGCAGGCCATATGAGCTATTTCTCCATCCTGTTGAAACCATTCATCCACCACATCCATTTCTTCCAGTTCTCTAGCATTTCAATGTAACGTTCTGAAGTGACGGTGACTGTTGCTCTCCCCTCCTCCAAAAAAGTAAGGGCCTATAATGCCAAATTCAGCAACGGCGCACCAAACTAAAGAGCATGGGTCTCTGATGAAGTTCACAAGGGTTGGTTTCTGCCCAAAAGCGAAAGTTTTGCTTAATTACGCAACCATTCAAATGGCAATGTGCCTCATCGCTGCACATGACGATGGCATCTCGATGAACGGTTTGCAGAATGTTCACTCACAACTCTCTACGGCTCTCCCAGTCTCTCTCAATGAGTTTTGTATGGATCGTAAGTAAGGTCCCCATGCAAAATCCTCCTCAAAGATGTGTTGTAAAAGCATGCTTGCGCGCTGAACGCCCAGGAGTCTGCAAAATTGATGCCCTTACAGCTTGGATGTTTTCAGGTGTTCGTACAGTCTGAGGATGGCCTGGAGATTTTCAACTCAATGTTGTACCCATCTGTCTAAATTTAGCCACCCACTGAAGAATTGTTTTCCGATTTGGGACGTCGCCGTTAGGAGCAATGCTGAAGGGTGTTGTGTAGTGATGATGGATTCATTGTTTTTGAAGAACGCTTCAACAGAATAAGCACGGTACACACCGGACCAAGGCATGTTGCCGATTGAAAACTACAAAGGATCGCCTATTAAAGGCCTCTACCTCATGCAATGAGCTTAAGAAATGTGGAGCTTCATTTTGGCTCACCCTGTACCACAGAGATCGAAAATTGACTTCCTGGGCTCTTCTGACTCTTAAAGTTGAGATTCTGGATCTGGAACACCGGTATCTGTGTCAGTTCAGGAAAAAAGATAGCCAAGAGATTGCTACTGTACCTTTGCAGTTCCACCCAGGACAAGTCACTGCCAGAAGTGCAGCATTAAACGCTCCTGCTGCCCCTAACAGCAAAGTGTTCAACATTCCTGCTGTGGTGCCCTCATCACCAGCTGCACAACCACAGCAGAAAAGAAGACCACCCTGCCATTTTGAAGAGTTTGTTGCAGAAATTGTTGCTGAGAGTGCTGACTTTGAAGGTAGGGCTGTGTAGCAGCACAGAATGACTTGGGTGCATCACCAGTCACCAGCAATATGTTCTAACATTCCATCATTCAAATAAGCAACTTCAGCACCAGTTGCAGGAGAACCAGTAAAAAAGGAAGAGCCTGCTAGAGACGAGTAGATACTTAACTACATGAAAGACATCCATTGGGTCAGCATTGGTGAGCAACAAGGAGCACTACAGCATGTTAATTCCATTTCAAGAGATCCTAAAATAAAATGCAGACCAATTTGCATTTCCAGATATCTTAAAATAACTTCCAGTGCATTTTGGGGTAACACAGATTCATTTTGAGATATCTTCTTATGACAGAAAGCCCCACTGAATAGGCCGCTTTTGAGGTATTCTTGATTGCATAGTAGCATCTTAAAAGATGCAAAAGAGATAAGATACAGCATCTCGTAGTGTAAATGTGATTTCTCTAAATACACAGGAGTTTATTTCAAGATATCTAGAAATGCACTATGATGATATCTTAAAAGCATTTCTCAGAGACACAAGAGGATGTCATATTGTCCACTGATCTTATTTTCTATTTGTTACACACCTTACAGTATACTAATCATTTGAAGGGATATCTTCTCTTGAGGCTGGATTGCTGGCTTCTTGGAGGAAGTCTGCCAGAGTCAGAAAAAAGTGTGAGGCCAGTGAAAGGTGAGGACACCTCACGTAACTGACTGGAAGACATCAGAAGTGTGCAACTGTTTCAATTATATATTTGTCGAATTATCCTTGACACCTTCAAAGCATATTTTGATTTCCTTGTTATTAAGACATTTCACAAATAACATGAAATAGAGAGATAGGCCACACTCCTGATTACTAGAGACTTAATACTGTAATTCTGACTTCAAGGTATGGTAGCTATTTCAGATAAGGAAGCCAAAACATTTTGAGGTGAGGTAGTAATCCTTCATGATCAAGGACTCCGTACATGTGACAGTAAGGAAGCTATGATGTCTCAGAGCGACCAAAATGCTATTTAAGATATCTTCAGATATATTTTGAGATATCGGCATATACGTTTGAAATACCATGAGATAAACCTGTACTCAGGTGACAATAATTCAATTTATGATATACCACTAAATGTTACTTCAACTTGCCATATGCATCACTCGCATTATTCACATAGTGGTGCCACAATAAAGAACAACTTATAAAAATACATAACTTTAATATACAGTAATTAATAGAAAACCCAATCAGCTTACAAACTGGAGCACTGAGAAAAGATGTGGCTTGATTCATTTACTTGTTTGTGACTATCAATGTCTGGCTCCCTAAGCGATCACCAGGTTGATAACGATGTAAAATGTAACATACATACTTTAATGCATTTCATCATGAAAGTAATATCAAGTATAAATTTAAGAATTCTAAATGTGCAGAGATTTGGAATAACATAAATGTAATGTGTTCTGTGTGGAGATCACTGCCTGCCGCTGCTGTCAGGTATTGAGGAAGTTCCAGAAGCACGTAGCGATTAACAACTAGGTCGGTTTTAACATGACGTTTACACGGTCTACTTTAATGATAAAATAAACTACGAGGTTAAAGTGGACATTTCGAGATTAAAGCCAAAATGTCCACTTTAATCACAAAATACACCTTTTCACCATGTCCTTAATTTTTTTCTCTGTGGCTCAAATACACTGCCGCACATTCTGATGCTGCTGTGAAGGTGAAAAAAAGAGACAGCAGAAAAGATGGTATGTGAGACCTTTAAAATGTATTGTGTCATTACGTTGGGGACTATGTGACACTTAAATATAAAAGCACCACGAATACATTCGTATGTTGGCATTTTGCTTCACCACATCGCAACCATTCATCAAACATCGAAGCACACACATCGATCCCGTAGGATCCTCAAAGCGGCTTGCTGTCACATGTTGATAGTAAACAGAGAGTCTGATGTCATGTTCCAACTTAATCACACTGCGCCCCCCGACATTTTGCTGGTACTGCAACTCGCGCATGCATCATGTTAATTTCTGAGGACGTGCTCAGAGGACGCATCAAATGAATGCATGGCTGCCATGATACGTGTGTGTATGCATTCTGAGCGTGAAGTATAAACCGACCCTTATAGTTATTGAAGGATACGTCAACAATCAAGGATTCAGACGCTTTGGGTCCCAAATGTTTCCTGCACATTTTGTAGTCGATTTTGATTTCAGCATTAATTTTAAAAATAACTGCGGACGTGTTTGAGGGACACTAACGTTAATTATAACGTAAGCTTTTGTGAAGTTAACAGACACTGAGCCTGACAGGCAAAAAATGTACTTTCTTTGCATTAAATTAAATAAGGAGAAAGGAAATGAGAATACTGCTATTCCTATTCTAATGCTGTTTTTTTCATTATTTGTTTGCGAGAAGCTTCTGACAGCTTCCAGTGAAAGGGGGTAACCAGCATACATGGAATAGGGTGTAAGTGTTTATGCTGAGCACACATCTTCTCTTTAACACAAGAAGTGCCATAGCGAACTCCACTGTTGTTTGAACTCTAAAATTCTATTCAGTAAAAGAGATTGACAATATTTTTTCTTTTTTTTTTACACACAAAAGATACCCTATTAGCGCCACAAGATACACCATTGAACTTCACTACCCTGGTGTGAATCGCTGCCTCTTTTCTTCAGTTCACATTTGACGCATTTCCATGTCCTTTCTACCTTGACCAATCCTTTTCTGCTGCTTTTATCAACATTACTAAACTTTGTTTCCCAGATGTGAATTGCTGTGTTTCCTCAGCAGAGAACTATAAAATAACCAACGAGAAAATGTCACACTTATAATCACTCGTATTGTTTCACTACTCATGAAGGAAAAAAAATAAACTGATGGCAATCCAGCCATCATTCTTTTTAGGAAAAAACAGTTATAAAGTCACTTGAAATGGCATTGCAATATTTTGCACACACCATGGAATATGAAATACTCAACCAGCATGAATTTGACATGGGGAAGGCAGAACAAATATGATATGGGATATAGTGGATAGAGCGATCAAGCCATGAAAGAACAATGCAGCAATGGGCAGTAGCTTAATCACAAGGTATATCCAAGAATAAATTGTGGGCTTTGTGTGTGAAAATGGAAGGACTGATGCAATATAATACTTGACCGTAAATGAGACGCGTTTTACGAGGAAAAATATGATTTCAGTACAGCTTTATTGAAATGCTGGTGCGTGCATTGAATTACATACAAATGCAATCATATGTATTGCATCACATTACATGTATTTAATGGCAGATGCATATGCACACAGAGAAAACTGACTGCTCTTCTTGTATTTGCAAGCATTGTCGTGTCTCCCGTGTCTGTGAAAAACTTGCAAATGACCTGCGTTTAGACACTGATTACTCTGTCGCTTTATGAGGAAAAATATGATTTCAGTAGAGCTTTATCAAAATGCCGGTGCATTTACTGAATTACATACAAACACAATCATATGTATTGCATCCCATTACATGTATTTGATGATAGATGCATATGCACACAGAGAAAACTGACTGCTCTTCTTGTATTTGCATGCATTGTCGTGTCTCCCGTGTCTGTGAAAAACTTGCAAATGAGCTGCATTTAGACACTGATTGCTAAGTCCACAATATACCATCCTGTGTATTCTCCTTTTTCCATATAAAACTGATTCTGACTTTGCACTTTACATACTGACAGCTTTGCTGCTATTTCAAACACTTGGCACACTCTGTGCAGAATTGCATCATGCATAAAGGGGGACACCTCCAATGGTGAGCAGTTTTTCCTGATGAAATGTTGATGTCCTTTCACAAAGTGATAGTCAAACAAATCCAACAATTCTGTAGTCAAATATTGGAAAGCTGCTGATTTACAGTAAGTAACAAATATATGTACTAGATAATATTCCTTGTTCAGAGCAAAATCAGACTTGATTGCCAAGCAAAGATAATGTGACTGTAGTGATGTGAGCCATGAATCTTGCCCAGGCAAATGGAGAAAGGACACTGCTGTTGAGTGCTTGACGTGAGCCGGTACACACCAGTACTTCTCTTTCTGATCTAACAAGTACCAGCAGGTAATGTGTGTTTACTGGCACTTTCTACAAGCTTTTATACTTCCAAGGGGGACCCCATGCTTGGATATCGACGATGGAGACCTCCCCCCCTCACTCTCTAAAGAAATTGTAAGCAGTATATAATGCAATGTGCAGAGGGTGAAGAAACAGGCACAACAGCGAGTACCTCCAGTTATTTTGTTGAACTCCAAGCACTGCTGCTGACAATATTTTTATGTCACTAATAAGCCACCTGTCCAGAAGGCAAGCCGGCTCCGGAATGGAATCAAAATGACATGGGAGTTTGCTAGCCCACTGTGAAAGGAGACAGACACTGATGAAGTACGGAGACAGTGAGAGAAATCTCACATAGCAAAGCAAAATGTAATACAGTGCAACATTATCGGTGCATGAGCCACTCAGACTGCAGAAATGATAGCAGACGACGAGGGGACCAACTTTGGAAAGCTGTTCACATCTCAGCTCCCCTTTGGGTCTTTCTCATTTCTGGTAGAACGGAAGTAGTGCAAAATTAGAGATTGAACAAAGAATAATACAAAAAGAAAAATATATCTAGTGACACCGTAAAAATTATTTTCTGCTCCAATTGATGAATTTTTTTTTTTGGCCAGCTGATTGAAACATGTTATTTTGCTTTTCACTAATAAATACTAAAATAGTTTTCCACTCAGCGGTAATGCAACCCTCAAGATTTTCTTTTTTGGGAGATTGAAAATGTATGCTAACATCTAAAGTGAAACTGTGGTCATCCGAGGAAAAACAAGCTCATAAAATAGCAGCACTTTGGGGTGCCAAGCCTGCTGTCCCTATTTACTGAACAACTGTACAAAATAAAAAGTATGCTCAACAGTGTTTAGGCAATAGTATAAGCAATATAAGTCGTCTCTTTGTAAACAAGTCCACAAAGACGAATCTTCTAACTTCAATATTAATTCACTTCTGAAGCTCCTCTACGTGGCCTCTTGCAGCCTCAAGTGACATTTTCGTCAGAGCAATCTCAAATTTATAGCCCTGGGATCATAAGGGGTGGAGTTAGTTGCCCTGGATGGGCAGTCCATTTATGCTGTGGGACAGAGAGAAGACAAGGTAGTTAAGTGGGGCAGCACCCCGCCTTTTCTTTGGATGGTATCATCTTCCTGTGTAGAATTTTAAAGGTGACCCTTTGATGTGCACACATGACAAAACAATACAGATAGATAGATAGATAGATAGATAGATAATTTTAATTTTTTTTAATTTTTTGCATTTATATAGCGCTTTTCTCACTACTCAAAGCGCTCAGCAATTGCAGGTTAAGGGCCTTGCTCAAGGGCCCAACAGAGCAGAGTCCCTATTGGCATTTACGGGATTCGAACCGGCAACCTTCCGATTGCCAGTGCAAATCTCTAGCCTCAGAGCCACCGATAGATAGATAGATAGATAGATAGATAGATAGATAGATAGATAGATAGATAGATAGATAGATAGATAGATAGATAGATAGATAGATAGATAGATAGATAGATAGATAGATAGATAGATAGATAGATAGATAGATAGATAGATAGATAGATAGATAGATACTTTATTAATCCCAAGGGGAAATTCACATACTCCAGCAGCAGCATACTGATAAAGAACAATATTAAATTAAAGAGTGATAACAATGCAGGTATAACAGACCTGAACTAATATTAATGTTTACCCCCCTGGGTGAAATTGAAGAGTCGCATAGTGTGGTGGAGGAACGATCTCCTCACTCTGTCAGTGGAGCAGGACAGTGACAGCAGTCTGTCGCTGAAGCTGCTCCTCTGTCTTGAGATGATCCTGTTCAGTGGATGTAGTGGATTCTCCATGATTGACAGGAGCCTGCTCAGCACCCATCGCTCTGCCACAGATGTCAAACTGTCCAGCTCCATGCCTACAATAGAGCCTGCCTTCCTCACCAGTTTCTCCAGGCATGAGGCGTCCCTCTTCTTTATGCTGCCTCCCCAGCACACCACCGCGTAGAAGAGGGCACTCGCCACAACTGTCTGATAGAACATCTGCAGCATCTTATTGCAGATGTTGAAGGACGCCAGCCTTCTAAGGAAGTCTAGTCGGCTCTGTCCTTTCTTACACAGAGCATCAGTATTGACAGTCCAGTCCAATTTATCATCCAGCTGCACTCCCGGGTATTTATAGGTCTGTACCCTCTGCACACAGTCACCTCTGATGATCACGCTGTGTGCCAAGAAATTGTTTATTTTTACATTCACTCTAGCGGTATTAGGCTAAATATCAGGGGTGTCCAACTCGATCCTGGAGGGCCGCAGTGGCTGCATGTTTTCATTCTAACCATCTTCTTAATTATCCATCCATTATCCAACCCGCTATATCCTAACTACAGGGTCACGGGGGTCTGCTGGAGCCAATCCTAGCCAACACAGGGCACAAGGCAGGAAACAAACCCCGGGCAGGGTGCCAGCCCATCGCAGTCTTCTTAATTAGTGAGCCATTTTTGCTACTGACTAACTTGTTTTTCCTTAATTTTTAATTGACGTGACTCAGACCCCTTAGTTGTTTCTTTTTCCGTAATCATCAGCCAAACAATAATGAGACACAAAACGAGCCACCACATGACCAGCCAACCTGAAAATAAAGAAAGAAAATGACCTGGTGAAAAGGCCATTTAGACAAAGGGAGAACATGCAGACTCCAGACTGGTAAGGATCACGCCCAGGGTGGTGGAGCTGTAAAGCTTCTTCTCTCACCACCACGCCCTTGACATGGGAGCTGTGATTTGTTTCACACAGCTCCATAAAGGCAGAGCCCAACAAATTCTACTACAAAAAAAAAAACAAACATCCATCAATTCCTTTTCTTATTCCATGTTAAATAAAATTGTTTCTTAATTTTTTAAATCACCTTTTCAATTGATATGCTTCTCAAGGCAATCTCCCACTTTTTGACAAATTTGAGTCGGATGTGCCTATAAATGAGAACTAATGCCAATAGATTTTTGGACTCTTTATTCAAAAACAGGCCTCTGAGTGCTTTGTTGGAATTTGTCAGTAAACCTGCAGCCACTTAACTAAGTGGGCTGCTAACTGATGCTGTCATACTGTCAGCATGCGCTCTTACCGTAGGTGATCTCTGATTGTCGATCTGTTTTCTCCAATGCCATGTTGTCACTCAGTTTGCTTCTGTTCCACGTCAGTGCCTATCGTTTGACTTGCAGCGCTCCTTCTATCAGAAACAACAGTCTCACGGCTGGGTCCTCCATGTATTTCATCAAATAAATGTCTTCACAACTTATATTGCTATTTTTTTTTCTTTTCTTGGTTGCATCGTTCATCATTTGACATGTCTAATTAATCACTCTGACATAGGACCCTAGGCATTAAAAACACAACGCACGTCAGCAGGTACAGCCAAAAGCGGCAACAATCCCCATGTGTGCCAACCCAGCCCTCCAGGCACATGGAGTCTGCTGGCTTCTATTTCGGTATGAAAAGTTGATCATTTTTTTCATTCTCACATATTTTAGCCTTATCGCACCGGGACCGTCAGCTTAGATACTTAGCCTCTGTCATGTGCTTTTGTTAGATGTTTCTTTTGAATTTTTGCCCCTTTAACTTTTTTTTCTCATGACGTCAACTTAATTCTCATTGTGGTCCACTGATTAAAAAGTTGCCCAGTTCAGTTCTTACCACTCACTTACATACTGAGTCATTGAATCTACCTGGGCTTTAACTACAAAATGTAAATAAATAAAGGAGAAACAAGTTTTACAAAGCTCTGTACTTCTTAGATATCTTGGGATGATGATCACGATAGAAAGGCGCTACATAAAACTCAACTGAAAACTGGCATTGCCTGTGTTAACGTGCCCAAGAGACATACTGGTGACCAAGTCAACTGTTTCATCATGAAGCAGACACAGAAATGCATTACTCTAATATCCACAGGACACTCACAGTGCAAAATGGCTTGTTATGCGTGTCCTCTGCATTACAATAGTCATGGGCTGCCTGTTCACTTGTGCTACTCATGGCTGATTGATACAGTAGGTAGAACTTTATTTGACCCAGGATTTTTACAAAAGCTTGTTAAATAAATAAATAGTGACTACTAGGGATTATCTTGACCTCCCAAACATCAGACACAACCACGTAAGCAACAGCCCCGCATTCAAATAAGTATTTTTATTATAGAGAATACCTTCCATTGGCTCTTTTTCCAATACTCAGTCATAACTTCAATTCTTATTCTTCTCTTCCTCCTCCACACCACTCCAATCAGTGTTGTCCACCTCCTCCCAAATCCAACTCCCAGATTGAGTTGAGGAATAATTCCAGTGTCACAGCATTGCATGGCAGAAGCACTTCCAGGACAAGCAGAAGCTCTAAAAAAACATGCAGGTACCCAAGGACCCCAACAGGATTGCCCTCCAAAACTACTACCCTGTGAGTGTCCAAACTAGATATGTGCCAGAGGAGCACTGACACCAATAACAGTCAGGGATGAACTGTTCCTGCTAGGCAGTTTCCCCAAGACCGTCCGTTTTTTTTTTATCCTCAACTGGGAAAGGGAAGAGGACCCACCTTGGCTGGGATACACATTCATCTGTGCTATCCTTCCATACTGGACTCCCTGCCTGGTAAGGACTCACCATCCATTTCAGTCGGGATGTCATTCTATCCATTATGGATACACACAGGTGTATTATATATATATATGCAAGGTAGTCGTGCCTGTCAAGGATGGGCTGCAGGCGACTTTTATCAGTGTTGCAGGGTAAAAGTCATTAAGTGCAAAATTATTTGTACCATGATTAAATTTAGTAATAAAATGTTTTTTGTTATTTGTGCCACACGACGAATTGGAATTAGAACCCAGGCAGACTGTAGGTGGTGTTAGGTCCTAACTTTGTTCCGGTATCCGGGATTGAACCAATGACCAACGGTAGCGTGCACTCTACCACCTGAGCTGTATGGATCTTAGTTCCAAGGCAATAATAAACATAATGAAAGTTGTTTCTAGTTTAAGTCATGTATGAAAGTGTTACATGCCATAAAATGAACGATTTATCTTTATCAAAATAAAATTATGAATCATTAACACAATCAATGCATACTTAACGAATACGTAAACTATGTTAATTCAAGTATTTAAGTGGATATCCCTTGGTACACTACATTATTGATGCAAAGACCTTCTTGATCCTCGTGGGAATCTTTTCAAACTAAGAGCTTGATGTTCTTTCTTGAAGTTGCTCGAGATAAGGCAACATACAGTGTTTCTTCGAAGTTGAGCTTGAATTTCAGACGCATTTGCTCGACTTTCTCGAGTTGGAATGCGATCTTGTTGACGACTTGAATTTGCATCTTCCTTGTTTTCATGAAGTCTATTTTCTCGTAGTCTTTGTCGCTCTTGCTCTCTTCTTTCGACAATTTCACCTTCTGTTGCATTTAAACGATTCTCTCGTTGTCGTAAACGTTCTTGTTCTCTTCTCTCAACAATTTCAACTTGAGTTGCGTTTGACCGACTTTCTTGTTGTCGTTGCCGTTCATGTTCACGTCTTTCAGCAACTTCAATTTCAGTGGCAGTAGAACGTTTTTGTTGCAATCACAGACGCTCAATTTCGTGAACCAATTGTGTTTGTTCTTCCGTGCGGTTGCTTCTGTAAGCTGCAACTCGTTGGTGTTCATTTTGTCTCTGCTGCGAGATTTGAACACAAATAACAAAAAACATTTTATTACTAAATTTAATGATGGTACAAATAATTTTGCACTTAATGACTTTTACCCTGCAACACTGATAAAAGTCGCGTGCAGCCTGTCCTTGACGGGCACAACTACCTTGTCGTACTGCACGTCGCTGTTTATTCCACAGTTTTTGTTCTTCAGTAAAAAATTATTTTTGGTTTCTTCGTTTTTGGTAATTCTTGAGGTGCAGTTTGAGCACTTGAAATATCCAAAATCTTATTTCTTTTTGCATTTTTGTCTTCTTCAGTCGAGTGACTTCCTTCAGCTTTTCTTTTAATCCGATTGGTCACTTGCTTCCCAGTGCTTCGTTCAGCCAATCAAAACACTGATGTAAACGTACCAACCAACCAACCAACAGACAGACATGCTGAAATATATATCTATATATATATATATATATATATATATATACTATATATATATATATATATATATATATATATTTATACATACAATATATATATACTAGGGGGCTTCTCCCCCCTGCTCACTTCACTCGCCCCTGGCCAGCACTACGTGCCAGCCACTTTGTGTCTCTGCCACTCACGTATGTTGGTTTCACTTTCACCAAACAACAAATCTTTTAATTCTTGCGGTTATGCCTCTTCATTGGGAAGAAACACTACTTTTCTCTGATGGCAACACAACTTAGACAATCTACAAGTCACCGATTTAAAGTTTAAATCTGAACAATATATTCAATCTCTTTTTTTCTGTTCCGTTATTTCACCGAGTAATATTTTCAGTTTGTTTGTGCTAATGCAATCTTTACTATCATTTGTTTGAGACTTTCAAATTTTCCTACTTCCATTATCTCTAACCTGCTCTGCATGTGTATCACGCCAACGTTTTTGAATTCTTTACAACGTTCTACTTTGTCATCTACTCTTTGTCTTTTATTTCCGGCCCCAGGCGTGGTTAAATCTCTTGGCAAAAAGACTCGTCTCGCAGGACGTGAAAGTATTTCTCTGAAAAAAAGTCTTGTCTTGTCCCAGGATTTTTTTATTATAATAGATAAAACCTTTAGGCTGTCTCCAATGCATGCATGCTTGATAATATATATACATATATATATATATATATATATATATATATATATTATATATATATATATATATATATATATATATATATATATATATATATATATATATATATATATATATATATATATATAGGGCGGCACGGAGGGTAGCACTGCTGCCTCGCAGTTGGGACACCTGGGGACCTGGGTTCACTTCCCGGGTCCTCCCCTGCGTGGAGTTTGCATGTTCTCCCCGTGTCTGTGTGGGTTTCCTCTGGGCGCTCCGGTTTCCTCCCACAGTCCAAAGACATGCAGGTTAGGTGGATTGGCGATTCTAAATTGGCCCTAGTGTGTGCTTGGTGTGTGGGTGTGTTTGTGTGTGTCCTGCGGTGGGTTGGCACCCTGCCCAGGATTGGTTCCTGCCTTGTGCCCTGTGTTGGCTGAGATTGACTCCAGCAGACCCCCGTGACCCTGGTGTTCGGATTCAGCGGGTTGGAAAATGGATGGATGGATGGATATATATATATATATGAAAGAGAAGGTCTGTGATACGGTTTGCATATTTGCAGCTGGAGATCACAAAGGGAGAAAAAATGAATCACGTATCATAAAATAGTTTTTATTCCTGAGCTTTCAACCCCTACCAGGGCTCTTCATCAGAGGATAATGCTTAGACTTACAAGAATCAAAGGCAATATATACCAAAACATTACGTGGAGGTTGTCTAAGTCAGTGTGATGGAGGGGGTATTGGGTGTACAGTTTATTTATTATGAGCATGTTCTTCTTAAGTGTGCATATGCTGGATTTATGTCCAAGTGTCTGTTGATGGCGTTCTCATTTGATAGCCAGGATTTGGCCAGCTCTCTGGCACTTTTAGTACTGGCCTTAAATTTACTTGTACATTGTCCCAGTTAAATGTATGTCCTGTTGATTTAGTATGCGTGTAGATCAAAGATAGTGCGTCCTTTCTTCTGACGGCGTTGCAATGTTCCTGTATACGTGTTGCGATTCTTTTTGACGTTTGTCCTATGTATACCGCTGAGCAAGAACTGCATGGAATGCTATAAACTGCGTTTCGTGTTTCTGCTATCGATTTCTTGTTTTTAGCATTAAACAGGACCGTGCGCAGATTGTTCGTGGGTTTGTGTGCTATTCTGACGCCTGACTTGGCCAGGATGCGCGCTGTACCTTCAGACACCTTGTGGTGATAAGGGAGTGAGTGCCAGGTGGGGTGGGGGTTCTGATACAGTGTGGGCCAAAAAAACGTATACACAATTTAATATCTCTGGACTTTTTCAAAGTGTATTATGATATTATCTCAGAAGATTGTAATAATCAACTATCACCAAGTTGAGCTATTAAAACATCAAGGTTGAATTCTGGATTACTAAAGGAAAAAAAAATAACTATATCCCCTACAATTTATAATGTAACAAAACCAGTTGTATTTAGAATTTTAATTTAAATCATAAACAAATACTGGTGCAGGAATATATAAAAATTTGTGTGAGGTGTCCATTTTATTGAGATTGGTGCCAAGTCACTACCTCATTGCATACTCCTCTACTATGTGTTAATAGACCAGATAATTCACTGTTTATAACATAAGGATACAGAGTATGCTAGTCTGGACTTTGGATGAGTACTGTTTTGCCAATTGGGAGTGTAACGGTGTTGTGTGTTTTCAAGGTGATTGGTGTCAATTAATGTAAAATTAGAAGGAAATGTTTAATATTACTGATGAATAGAATAATGAAATCGTCATAGGATCACCCTTATTTGAGAAACCTAGGGAGTTATAGAACATGTTTTGTTGTTGTTTATAAGCTCTGGTCTTTATACAAAAATAACCAGCATTTCTGAATATTTTGGGATGTTGTGCTCATTTAAGAATAAATTAAAGCAATTGCTGTTGGCCTTCTTTCCAAATTATTCCACTGCTGAAATTACACTGTAAAGTTAAGTTAGGCCAGCTGAGGGGTCTACTGTTAGAGCAAAACACTGGCTGTCCTCTCAACACTTTTATTAGCAGTTCGATTTCTTTCAGTTGCTGGGTAAATCTCATTTACCACACTGCAAACACAACCTGAACTATTGTTGCACATATATAGTAGTGTGGGCAAAAGATGAGGCAGGGTAAAAGCCAAATGTATGGGGTGCCAGCCGGGCAAAAAACAATTTAATTACAACAACATCCAAAAAAAAAAAATAAATAAATAAATAAAAACACACACTTGTTGGTGCTTCTTGCTTGGGACAATTCCCTTGAGTCAGTGGTCTTTGAGGGATGCATTTTCTCTCTCTTTATCTTTTGTGTTCGTTACGGTGGTCTGGTCTGAAATGAGATGCCAAGACCGTTAAGGACAGCATCCCCTTGACCCGGGGTGGTACTACATACCTTGGGTGAGCCCAGAAGGTGGCCCTCTGGGACGCATGCATGGCAATAAGTGTGTATATATATATATATATATATATATATATATATATATATATATATATATATATATTGTGAGGGTTTTGAGACCCCAAAACTCTCACAGCTGCACGGTGCACTGAAACTCTATCAACGCAGTAAGGGATTGCTTTTCTGTCGCTGAGGCCAGTTGGCCGATGGTTGATGCAGGGAACAGTCTAACCCGGCCACTAACATGACACCGTTACTGTATTAAAGTGGTAGCTCTCGTTTGAATAAAGACCCTGACTGTGCCTGTTTTGCTAAAAAAAAGTTGTTTTTTTCTGAAGTCTGTTGACTCAGCATCTCCTCTCAGTGCAAGATATGACTCATGCTTATATAAATATATACATATATATAAACACACACACACTCACACACATTTGCACTGTCATAGTTGTTTTGTATTTTGTTTGCATTTAGATTCAATAGTATATTGCTGTCACCTTCATTATGAATGTCTCTAATATATTCACCCATGATTTTCATGTATTTAAAATGGTCATTATTTATCTTTTCCAAAGTATTTAATTATTTACTGGTGAAATGGATGATGAGGTAAGCTGTGAGGCAATACTGGCCTGTTCCATAACTCCATTGTTCCTTCTCATTAGATAGGTAAAGTGTAGTAATCAGCCTGACTTATCAGTTTGCACTCAATTTATTACAAGGCACACTCCCACCTTCACACAAATTCTCCATTCTCATGCGTCGTCATACATCATGTGATAGTGGAATGTGGCATAAATCAAGGCAGCATCTGATTTCTAGCATCCGTCAGAGAGCAATTGAGTGCTGGAATGGTTAAAACAAACGACCCTACTAACTTAGAACATGGCCTGATGGTTGGTAATTCTAACATCTCATGCACAGCTGTTTCATTTATGGCCAAACATAGGCCAGTCACATCCGGATTCAACATTGGTGTCAGAATGTCATCTCAGAACACACCACTTATCAAACTTAATGTCAACTTGGCTACAACAGCCATAGACCATGTTAGCCACCAATATTGTCAATGGAAACAAGAAATAATGTCTCCGCTGGTCACAGAGACATCAAAACTGGACTGTTGAGAGAGGTAAAAGTTGGTTGGTAGGTCTACTCCAGCATCCTTTTCCATCCCTTTGATGAAAGGATCAGAATTTGGAACATGCAACAGGAGCCCATGAAGCCATCGTGACTGGTATCTATGTTAGAATCTGGTTTTGACAGTGTGATGGTGCTAAGGTACCCATTGTATAATGTCTGAATGGAAAGGGATATCTGAACATTATTGTAAACCAAGATCATCCCTTCATGGCCACACGCAGATGGACACTTCCAGCAAAATATTCCCAGGGGCCTTGACCGCCATTTTTCACGGTTTCAGTGGCTTGCACAACCCACAGATCTCAACCTTGTCAAGCATTCTTGACATGAGCTGGAATGGGCTGCTCACAGTAAGACTGTAATGCCATCGAAACTGCAGCTCCTGTGCAACGCAATCATATCAACATGGTACAGCATTCCTAAATAACACACAGCCAGATGAATTCATGCTGTTCTGAAGGCCAAAGCAACATGCTGCTAGATAGATGAATCTAATAAACTATTGATTCAATGTATGTTATCCTGGTATCCAATTTGTACAATACTGTATTTCCCCAAGGCAGCTTTTCCAATCTAATGCTAAATGAAGTATAAAGATGAGTTATACGGCATCCGCATCTTAGTAATGTACTTTTCCCATATTTCATTGCACAGGATGTATTGATTGATTAAAAAGTGTTGTTAAAAAGTATAGATCACTACTGGATTTTTAATACAATCACATTTTCAGGTCTAATATTGTATAAAGGGCACCAGGGTGAACAAATAACATATTTATTTTATTTATGTAATTTGTTCAATGAACAAAGTTATACATTTAACTAGCTGTGTATGAAAAACTAATAGCCCCCTAGTAAAATCACCTCAATAAAAAGGGATTATTAGAAACAACTAACTGATTACTGAATATAAAGTTCACTTATTTTGACCCTGACCATCAGAGTCAAGTAGCCAGCCTAAAAAATCAACAAGCAAACAAAAACAAAAGAAATCCCTGAAGTGATCAGAGAAACTGCTGCCTATATCTGCTAGTCTGGAAAAGGATACAAATTCATTTCTAAGGCTCTGAAACTCCACAGTACCACAATGAGAGCCATAATCTCTTAATGGGAGAACACTTTGGCTAGTAGTGATTCTTCCCAGGACTGGCCCGGCTGCCAAAATAACTCTAAGAATTCAGCATAGAATTCATCAGGAAATCACAATGGACCTTAAAAAATGAAAATCCAAAATACTGCACGCTTCTCATTGTAACAATCAACCTAAAATGGGCGTGATCGCTACACTTGACCACCCGCGAGGGAAGTGGATAATGCTCGTTGGTGAGTCGAACTCGTTTTTCTAAATTATTCAGAATAGCAAGAAGGCAGCCATATTCGCCTAAAGACCATTTTTTCTTTCATCAATGAGACCTGTATGACCGGATTCACACAGACTATGTTTAATCTTTCTCCTTTTGATTTGCCCTTTATTTCATACCGGGGATTAAGATTTGGCCACAGAAGGTAGGGAGGTGAGGGATGGAGTCCAGGGAAAATAAGATCACAACTGTGCACCCCGTCACCTTTCATGTAAATGCATAAATACTGTACACTGAATTACAACACACTTGCTTATTTAACCAACCAAACTACCGTCTAGGTTTCTGTCAAGAAAGGGGGGTGCGGAAAGGGGGGAAATGGGGTCAAGGACCGAATATTTTTTAATGCTAATATATCCTTCGAACATCGTCCACTTCCCTCGCGGGTGTTGAAGTGTAGCGATCGCTCCCATTTTGTTACATCATGTCTCAAGATCTGTCATTACTCAGCAATCAAAAGAGCTCTATTGGAGACTAGAAATGTGCAAACCACAACTAACCAAGACAAATGCCTTGCCAAGAAGCACCAGGAGAATCTTCTATATGCAATAATGAGAAAGCGTAAATTTTTGGATGATGTGAGTTCCATTATGCCCGGTTTAAAACAAACACAGCATTCCACACTAAGAACATCATACCCACTGTCAAACATGGTGATGTTACATGTGAAGGTGTGGGGATGCTTTGCTGTATCTGGACTTAGATAGATAGATAGATAGATAGATAGATAGATAGATAGATAGATAGATAGATAGATAGATAGATAGATAGATAGATAGATAGATAGATAGATAGATGGATGGATGGATGGATGGATGGATGGATGGATGGATGGATGGATGGATGGATAGATAGATAGATAGATAGATAGATAGATAGATAGATAGATAGATAGATAGATAGATAGATAGATAGATAGATAGATAGATAGATAGATAGATAGATAGATACTTTATTAATCCCAGGGGGAAATTCACAACTTGGACTAGTTGATATAACTGAAGGAACTCTGCTTTGTATTTTTCTAAAGTAGTACAGTGGACCTCAGTTCGTGAACATCTCTGAACACATACAAATCGGGTTACGACCAAAAAGTTCGGCAAACTTTTGCATCTGTTCACGACCACACACTCGGTATACGAAGAAGCCAGTTTCCCTTTCGGTTTGTGCGCGCCAATGATTTCAGCACGTGTTCAGTCTCTCCCTGTGCATTCCCTGTGCAGCGAGCAAGAGAGAGAGAGAGTAAGCGAGCGAGCGAGCTAGAGAGAGACACACACACACACACACACACACACACAAACACGCACGCACGCGCGCGCGCGTGAGAGAGAGAGAGAGAGAGAGAGAGGGTTGGCCACATAATGCCGAGAAGGCAGTTAAAGAATGCACTGGGCTTGTTTTTAAAGAGACTGATTCGAGCAGTGTTTTAACCTCGTTGTATTTAATGAAGACTTTTTTCTATTGGATTTTGGATTTTTCTGTTTACAGCGATTGGTTCGTAGCGTGCATTGTTGCAATGTTACTTTTCTTGGTTGTTTATTAAATTACGGATTTTTCAAATGTTCATGTTTTTCCCTGTACTTTAAACTCATTAAAAAAAAGTGTTTTTAGTGAGAGGTTCATAGCACTATAGCGCGAACTCTTGCAATGTTAGTTTTCTCTGTTGTTCAAAGTTTTCTCAGTGTTATTCAATGTTTTTACATTTAGTTTACTATTACACTGTGCATTCTATGGCATAATTAACTATATTTGTGCTTAAAAATCTTTAAAAAAATATATTTACATACAGTGCGTACAGTCTGGAACGGATTAATTGTATTTACATACAATCCTATGGGGGAAATTACTTCGGGTCACGACCAAATCGGGTTTCGACCAGAGTTTTGGAACAAATTACCGAGATTCCACTGTATATGTAATCATCTGTCTGTAAGCTGGAGCTAAAGCTGAAGAATAATATAAACATTCAATAAGAAAATAATCCAAAAAACAATGAATTCCTCATAAGTATGACTAAAAACAAGCATGATTAAAATATTGGACTGACCTAGTCAAAGACCAAGCCCTAAGACCAACTGAAGCAGGGCCTGAAAGGAGCAGTTCATCCTTATAAACCTATCCATGTTTCTGAAATAAAGCAGTTAGTGGGCTAAATTTCTTCCACAGTGAAGAAAAGGACCAAAACTGAATTATGCACAGCATTTGGTTACAGTACATCGAACTAAAAATGGTACAACCTATAATTAAGCATAAAGGTGCGATTAGTTTTTCACACAGTGGCAGCTGGTGCTGAGTAATTTAAATGATTTCAAAATTCAAATGACTCAAACTCCTGGTGCTTTAATTGCCCAAATCTGTCTCTCCTTCTTTTTTGTTACCTGTTTTTAAATGTTACGGATTCCTGCGTGACATCAGGCTTGTCAGTTTAACATTGTTCCCTTTCACTTGCAAAACCCCCTTTGTTGTGCTGTTTTCAAAATATCTGACATGAGTGATCAGACTTTATTATTACTGAGGCTGTGTACAAATCCAGAATTAGAAAATTAACTGAACAGCCAGCTGGAGTGGTGACAGAAGTAAAGTGTATGTCATAGCTTACTTAGACTTCTAAAATGCTTGTGATATGTGAACATTAATTTTCAAAGTGGAAGGCATTAACATTAGGGTTGCCTATCACATTTGGATTTCGGGTTGGCTACCTGACAGGAGACAAAGACTACACATAAGAGGTGAATGCCTGACAAGGGTTGAGGTCATCAATGGAGTCCCTCTGGCATATACACTCAGATGGTTACTCTATCTAATTTATATTATTGACATAGACCTGGAATTAATTAGTAAAAAAAAAAACTGGAAGCATAACAAACAGAGTGGAGGCAGCAAAATCAATTCAAAAAGATCTTGACATCCTGAAAATAGATCAAATACTTGGAAAATACAGAGAGGTAAGATGTGCTGCAGGCACACAGGCCCAGAGGAGCATTCATTATGCATAAAAGATGGGTGGCGCTCATCTACTAGGACTTATGGGTTTATATTAACACAGCATTGTCTAGAACATGTGCAGAAGTAATAAAAAAGCAAATAAAATGTTAGGTCAAATTGTAAAAACTACCGAAAATCAAAATCAAAGGACTGTATGATGTACTAATGAGGCCTCATCTGGAGTCCTGTGCATTTGAATGTGTGCAGTGAAGAGCAAGAACATTACAACGACTGGGACGAGAACAAGCAATTTAGCCCAACAAAGCTCGCCAGTCCTGTCAACCTAATTCTAAATCAAGTTGCTTTGAAAGTCCCTAAAGTCCTACTGTCTACCATACTAATTTTTTATTCCAAGTGTCTATGGGTGTCTGTGGAAAGAAATACATCCTAATGTTTCTGTGAAATTTCCCCTTAACAAGTTTCCAACTGTGTCCCCGTGCTCTTGATGAACTCATTTTAAAATCACAGTCTCGATTCACTGGACTAATTCCCTTTATAATTGTAAACACTTCAATCATGTCTCCTTTTAATCTTCCTTTCCTTAAACTGTAAAGGCTCAGCTCTTTTAATCTTTCCTCATAACTCATCCCCTGTAGTCCTGGAATCAGCCTAGTCGCTCTTCAATGTTCCTTTTCTAGTGCTGCTATGTCCTTTTTGTAGCCTGCAGACCAAAACTGCACCCAGTTCTCCAGATGAGGCCTCACCAGTATGTTTCCAGGGCAAGATCCAACCTGTGAACGTTTCAATCGAGCTCCAGCCTCACTGGGCCACATGTTTTGGGCCTGCACCAAATTAACATCATTTTGGACCAAAATTTTTACTTCCGTTTCAGACAACCTTGGTGGCACAATCCCTCCTAATCCACTAACAGCTGTGTTTGGTGGGCTCACAGAGGGGCTTAAAGTGGAGAAGGTGAAACAAACTGTAATGGCCTTTACTTCACTACTGACATGTAGACTTATCTTGGTCAACTGGAAGAATCTTAACTCTCCTATCCTAGTCAGTAGGTAACTGATGTTATATATTATTTGAAACTGGAAAAAATCAAATTCTCACTTAGATGATCTGTGCAAAACTTTTTCAAAACCTTGCAGGATCTGATCAATAACAGTTTAGAATAAGCTTTTAAACTGAGGAAGCAGGTTCTCTCCCCTATTTTTTATTTTTTACTCCATTTATCTTTATTCATTTATTAATTTATCTATTTACTTATTTTTACTAGCTTAATGTTTTACTCGGCTGGCCTACTCTTTCTCAGGGGTGGGGGTTGATTTGTTTCAAACCTATTTTTGTAAAACTTGATTTATTAGTGTGGAATGTTATTTGATTTTAATAAAAATCAAAAAAGAGAAGAAGGAAAAAAAAGAGAAAAAAAAGCTACGTTTTAAAAAATACCCAGGTATGTGTAGACAGGGTCTAAGAAAAGTTCAGCCAGTGCACAGATCTGACAATCATTCACTTAAACTATAACATGTATGAGCTCAGTTCTAGGACAAACACTGGACCCCAGGAGAGGCTGTAGCAAAGAAGAGAATTTAAACAAAACTGAATGCCATTATGAACAATGCTGCACATCCTCTCTCTGACACACTAACACTGAGAACTTTCAGCCAATGACTTATTCAGCAGAAGTGAGTAAGAAACGCAACTGGGGGTTCTTTATACCAACAGCAATACATCTGCATAAGGCCTCACTGGGACTGTGACAGCCAAGTCAGAAGTTTTCTTTCTTTTGAATTTTCTTGCTTTAAAGTCATTCCGTTGTGTGTTCAGACCAAAGTGAGTGTATGTATTAATTTATTTACTTTATTTTCTATATATTTATGTATGTATTTATTAAAAGAACTTTTGTAAAAAGCCAACTTTCCCCCTGGGGACAAATAAAGTTCGGTGACAATGACAAATTGGCCATCTAGCTCTGTGAAGAGGGACACTTGTGTTCTGTTGTGCCTCATTTTTTTATGACACCCATCGCATGTTCAATCTTCCTGGAAGGGGGTCTTTCTCTGAATTGCCCTTCTCAAGATCTCTTCCATTTATTTCCCCTACAAGGATTTTTTTTTTATTTATTTTAGGAGTTTATTCTTGTCTTCTTAGGGGCTGTCAAAAATGGGCCTGTTAAAGCCCATTGAGGCATTCCTTACATGATTTTGGGCAATACAAAAAATAAATTGTTGTTTCAGAGGTGATCCCTATCAGTGTATTAGTGAGGAAGCTCACATAGGATGGTGGTATTCACAGTCTCTGTTTTTAAAGATCTATATTGGTAGGAGGCAATAGAATGGAGGGTCACACTGATCAAACAAGCCATATTTAGGAAACTCCCTGGCTTTTTTGCACAATATTTAATTTGTGTGTTTTCTTTAGTGATGCTGCAGATGTTCTATCAGACAGTTGTGGCGAGTGCCCTCTTCTACGCGGTGGTGTTCTGGGGAGGCAGCATAAAGAAGAGGGACACCTCATGCCTGGACAAACTGGTGAGGAAGGCAGGCTCTATTGTAGGCATGGAGCTGGACAGTTTGACATCTGTGGCAGAGCGATGGGCGCTGAGCAGGCTCCTGTCAATCATGGAGAATCCACTGCATCCACTGAACAGGGTCATCTCCAGACAGAGGAGCAGCTTCAGCGACAGACTGCTGTCAATGTCCTGCTCCACTGACAGACTGAGGAGATTGTTCCTCCCACACACTATGCGACTCTTCAATTCCACCCGGGGGGGTAAACGTTAATATTATACAAAGTTATTGTCTGTTTTACCTGCATTTTTATCAATCTTTAATTTAATATTGTTTTTTATCAGTATGCTGCTGCTGCAGTTTGTGAATTTCCCCTTGGGGATTAATAAAGTATCTATCTATCTATCTATCTATCTATCTATCTATCTATCTATCTATCTATCTATCTATCTATCTATCTATCTATCTATCTATCTATCTATCTATCTATCTATCTATCTATCTATCTATCTATCTATCTATCTATCTATCTTTACAGTGTAAAAATGCATTAAAAAAACACATAAAAAGAGTTGGGGCACCAGTGAGTACTCAGTTTAATGTCCGCTGTTGCAGGACTGTGAGAATATAGAAAAATATGGTGAGTTGCTGGGTACGTCATGCTGCCAAAGATTGGGGACCTTGCAGTCGAAGTGACTTTGACGAAGGTCTGGTCTCAAATGTCACTGTCTTCCTGTTGGTGGCGGTATTTATGGCACAGTGGAAGTGGATGAGGGAAGGCAGTTGCTGTCTTTATTGGAAGTGACCTCACCAGTCTGCCACTTGGCTCTCCTCCATTATAAAGTACTAGGGGGCTTTGCCCCCTGCACACTTCACTTGCCATCCCCCCACCAGCCTGCGTTATGCACCAGCCAGTCTCTGCCGCTCGCTTATGTGGATTTCACATTCACCAAACAACAAATCGTTTCATTCTCGCGGATAGGCCTATTCATTTAGAAGAAACACTACTTTTCCCTGATGGCAACACGAATTAGATGATCTGCAAGTCTCCGACTTAAAGTTTAAATCCAAACAGTATATTAGATCTCTTTTCACTGTTCCGTTATTTCACAGAGTAATAATTTCCATTTGTTTGCTCTAATGCTCTTTTCACTATCGTTTTTTTGAGACTTTCGAATTTTACTGCTTTCATTATCTCTAACCTGCTCTGCATGTGTATCAAGCCAACGTTTTGAACCTCTTTACAATGTTCTACTTTGTCATGTACTCTTTGTCTTTTATTTCCAGCCCAGGCCGTGGTTAAATTTCTTGGCACAAAATCTCATCTTGTGGGACTTGAAAGTATCTCTCTGAAAAAGTCACGTCTCGTCCCAGGCTAAAAAGTCTCGTCTCGTCCCAGGACTTTTTTATATAATAGGGAGAAATGAAAAAAACTGGGTTAGTTGCGGTTTCACATTCACATCCTTCCCCGTGATAGTAATTAACCTGACACCAATGAGACATGTCCTATGCTCTTGTGCTTGACAACAGACATCGATGGACAAAAATTAAATGTGTTATACTTAATAACCATGGCACTGGAGAGCAGAGACGTGTTGCATGCTAATTTTCACATACAAGAAATAATTTCAGTGTACTCTGTACATGTGGAAATAATGACTTATAAACCTATAAGTTAATGTTGTGGAAGAAAATCTGGAGTAAATATCGAAAATATGCAAGCTCCACATAAAGTTGCTCTGGCTGGGAAAAGATGTAGGGTGCAAGGCGATGTTATCTTGGGATTTACCCAGGTAGCCTGGTTGTGGTTCCAGTGTCTTGTCCAGAAGACCATATTGACTCTCAACTCAAGGAAAAGGCTAAATATGAAGACAAGTGGCTGGTCAGCTTAGGCTACTTTCACATTACCAGGCTGAAGTGACTCAAATCCAATTTTTTTGTCTTCATGTGACACAAATCTGATATTTTCAGGGCTGTGTGGACACCGGAATCTGATCTTTTCAAATCCAATCTGAGTCACTTTCATATGTATTCAATTCATAGCCAGGCGATATGAATGGGAACGGTCAGATCAGAATTCATGTGTGTGTTTTTTTTTCCTGAGCTGAGTGCTGCCATCATCAACTCAACCAGCACTGGCAGCGTGGCAAAACAATAATGAAGGAGAGTTACAGCTGTGACAACATTCTTGGTCCCACCATTGCTGGCTATTTTCTTGTACCCACACATCTCTCGGTGCAGCAGTGCCAGTGAAACTGCAACAGCTCGGCATTTGGGATTTTTTCGCATTCTTGACCTAATTTTGTACAACTGACAAACTGTTTGCCATCCTCCAGAGTAAAACACTATGCATACACCAGCTAGTAACACGTCCATTTTGTTGGTTTTGACTCCTTTAGTCGTCACAAAAGTATGATGTTTGTTGTTGTTGGCGAAACAGATGACTCGTGCACAAACGTTTCCATGTGCGCATGTGTGCCGTTTCGGAGGACAGATTTGTTCACATTCCACTTGTACTTATGAAGGTGAATCTTCAAGAGAGGCAAATCTGATTTGAGCAAAAAAAAATTTGAAATCGAATGATGAGGCTTGTAATGTGATAGTAGCCTTTGTGGAGTTAAAAAATATTGTGCGAGATATAGCATGCTGCCGTACATCAGAATGATATCTTAATGACTGGGTTCCCTGTGTTCAAATGAAAATAACTGGAGCCAACATGAAAATAAATCATGAAGGTTATCATCTGTTTGACAAGATATCAGTGAAATGAAGAGCTGAGAAATGCAATGAAACGTGCACGGACACAGTCCTGCCGAGAGCGAAATGAGTGGCTGACGCACGAACTGTAATGAAAGACTGATAATCACAAAGTGGAGCGATGCACGGCTGAGTTCTGCAGTGATGCGTTCACTGGAAGCGGGCTGCAACAAAGATATAAGGATGTACAGAAGACATTCTGACCACATCTGTTCCATTTTGCAGTAACTGGTGCATCAAGGTGTATAGCTGAGTGAGTAAAGCTTTGGAATCCATTAAGCAATAAATTGAATCTGTGTTTGCCATACTTACTGTGCGTGACTGAATGGTGTTTTTAGGCACTGGTGGGCAATTTAAGCAAAGTCTAAGCTGACATAACCCTAATTATAAATTGATAAGTTACATTTAAAATTAATTATACATTTTTAAGTGTAACAGCTGAGTATACCCAACATAACAGTCTCAAATATGCTTAATCCAACTGAATGTTTCAGTTTGCCAACAGTCTGTCCTATAAACACTGAGCTCAAGGCAGGAAGCAATCCTGGGCTCAGATTTATTTAATCTGCGTACACACAAAAAAGGCTTGAAATGTGCACGTGCAACTTTCACATGCAAAGGTTAGAATTTATTAAAGAAAACTTGAATGGGAGAACTTGTGTATATTTGCCGAATCCTGTCACACATGCCCGTCTGTGAACCTCTCTGCAGACTCATCAGAGGAATGTAATACCGCTTCTGGTCAAGAGGCGGCGCTAACACTAACATTCTCTTCTCTTATTCCAACAAAAGACGCCCAGTAAGGGCAACTGACTCCGCCCCTTCTGGTCGCTGAGCTATAAATACCGGTGCTGATGGGAGGAGGTTTTCAGTCTTACACCGAACCCGACACAGGAAGGAGCTCCTTTTTGATAATTTTGTAGTTACCAAGTCTGATGGCAATCTTCTTTTTCAACCTTTCTGTTGGCACACATAGCGGCCCTAGATTTTGTTTGTTTTAAAAGAAATATTTTGTTGGAATCAAATGGAGATGACCAGGTTGGGGCCCCTATAATTTCCACTGGCGACTTACGGTTCTTCTTCAGAGAAAGTGTAAAATGACGGCACCCTTAATCAAGTAGGGAAATGCAGCCAAACCAGTTAATGACAACTCACACACATAATAATTGATATCACTGAGTCAAAGGTCCAGAGAAGAGTGACTGGGCTCATTCCAGGGCTACAGGAGATGAATTATAAAGACAGATTAAAACAGCCTTTTCAGTTTAAGGAAAAATTAGATTAAGAGGTGACATGATTGAAGTGTTTAAAATTATGAAGAGAATTAGTCCAGTGGATCGAGACTGTGACTTTAAAATGAGTCCATCAAGAACATGGAGACACAGTTGGAAAGTTGTTAAGAGTAAATTTATATATTTACAAGTTATATAGTGCCTTGATGTGTGGAGTACAAGTCCAAGGAGGTTCTGCTCAAGCTTTATAACACACTGGCGAGGCCTCATCTGGAGTACTGGGTGCAGTTTGGGTCTCCAGGCTACAAAAAGGACATAGCAGCACTAGAGAAGGTCCAGAGAAGAGCAACTAGGCTGAGTCCAGGGCTACAGGGGATGAGTTATGAGGAAAGATTAAAAGAGCTGAGCCTTTACAGTTTAAACAAAATTAGATTAAGAGTTGACATGACTGAAGTGTTTAAAATGATGAAGGGAATTAGTCCAGTGGATTGAGACGGTGACTTTAAAATGAGTTCATCAAGAACATGGGGACACAGTTGGAAAGTTGTTAAGGGTAAATATATATATATTTACAAGTTATATAGCGCCTTGATGTGTGGAGTACAAGTCCAAGGAGGTTCTGCTCCAGCTTTAAAACACACTGGTGAGGCTTCATCTGGAGTACTGGGTGCAGTTTGGGTCTCCAGGCTACAAAAAGGACATAGCAGCACAAGAAAAGGTCCAGAGAAGAGCGACTAGGCTGATTCCAGGACTACAGGGGATGAGTTATGAGGAAAGATTAAAAGAGCTGAGCCTTTACAAGAAGATTAAGAGGTGACATGACTGAAGTGCTTAAAACTAGGAAGGGAATTAGTCCAGTGGATCGAGACTGTGACTTTAAAATGAGTTCATCAAGAACACGGGGACACAGTTGGAAACTTGTTAAAATTAAATTTCACACAAACATTACAAAGTTTTTCTTTACACAGACATCCATAGACTCTTGGAATTAGAGACCAAGTAGTGTTATAGACAGTAGGACTTTAGGAACTTTTATAACTTGACGATGTTATTTTAGAAGAATTAAGTGGATAGGACTAGCAAGCTTTGTTGGGCTAAATGGCCCATTCTTGTCTACATTCTTCTAATATTCTAATGTTATTATAATGTGCATCGATGTGACAACTATATTAAACCTAAAAAATTCTAAATGCAATGCATATTGTCTATTTTAGTTTTCTTAAAAGAGGGCCAATGCTGCGTACTTGCACTGAAGAACTTTTTTTGTCACTTTATATAGCCTGTCTGTTGTCACTTTTTAGGATTAGAAACCAAAGTAATCCCTTGTTGTCAGTCAATGCATTACCTGAAAACACAGATGTGCTTCTCTCCCTGCGTACAGAAAGCACTGAATCTCATGCTCTACAGCCTGTTCATAGCCTCATGGTTTAACCCAGCATGGTTTCTTTGGCACTGCTTGAAGACTAAGCTAATGGCCATATAGAAAGGGAACAAGCAGCCAAGGACTGGCAGGATTTTTTATATATATGACAACAATTTATGAGTCTGAATTACTGTATGCTCCCAACAGCAACTGTCCTGGAACTATGTTCTGAGATGGGCCCGAAATTGGAAAGACAGACTGGCCGAAATTGGGCCGCATCTGTTCATATGTAGGATTAAACGCAACGGTTGGCTTTCTGGCAACAGCGACCTACCAGATGGAGCTGGCCGACAAGTCAAAAATATCTCGGCTAAGCTTTCATCTCCATCATGCCTGCTGTTCTGGAAGTTATTATCCAATTGACAAGGAGCTACATACCATTTCTATCAACATAAAAAGACCATCTGTAGCAATGTCCATTATTCCTAATGTAATTGGAGCAATTGACTGCACTCATATTAAGACAAGAGTACCAAGTTGCATTTCTTAACTGGAAGTAGTGACACTCAAGTAACACACAAGTCATATGTAATGCTAGTAGTATTAGACTGACGAACGTCAAGGTTCGGTGGTCTGGGTCAACCCCTGATTCATTTATTTTGAGGCAAAGTAGCATTGGAAGACGACTTGCTAATAGCTCTGTATGTAATGGCTTGCTTGTCGGTAAGGTAATTGGCTGAACCATCAGTGTTTCGCTTGGTCTCTACTGGTCATAGTAGCATTGCAGGCGGTCCGCAGCCAACCCTGTATGAAACCTCTCCAATCCCGCCATACCGCTCAGCCAATCGCGCTTGATTCACAGCATCAGCACTGCAGGTGGATCGTGACTGATCCTGGGCGACCTCCACTACCCCCGCTCTGATAAATTCACGGAAAGGGACACCCTCAGGGAGGTCATGAACACACAGACATTTGAAAAACGGTGTCATGACACCGCAATGGATGGGAAACACTGGCCAATAGTATTTCCTGTAACCAGTGTTCCCTTTAGAGCCGAGCGCCTGGGTGATCGCTCGTACATTTTAGAAGCACTGTTCACAAATTTGACATGCTCTCTCACAAAAAGACACAACTTTCAAACAAAGTAAAGTTATAAAAATTAATCAAAGTAAATCAAGTACCGACCCAATTTTAAATTGTTACAAACAAAATTGCACTTTTTGAAACAGTCCATACTATTGTTTCTTTGTCACTTTAATACAAAGGCAGAGTAGCGTCTCTGTGGCTAAGGATCAGCGCTGGTATCTGGTAGGTTGTCAGTTCAAATCCCATTAATACCAGAAGGGATCCTACTCTGTTGGGTCTTTGAGCTAGGCCCTTAATCCAAGGGGCGCCGTACAACTGCTGTTCCCGCACTCTTACCACCAAATGTCATTCAAAAAGACAATTTCCACTAGGGGATCAACAAAGTATAGGAAATCAAAAAGTCTAAATCAAAAGCTGAGTAGAGTTCAAATAGTACATTAAAGAAACACTGTTTGGAGTTTAAGATGGAATGGCAGATTGAATGTTCTGTTAAAACATACTTGATGCTTAGTGCCATACAGCACAGGCTTCTGGGAGAAATTTTGATCGACTCGGACGCAGAAAGTGTCATTGCAAAATTTGCTTGAAGACAGGGTAACTTCAAGGAGTTGTGGCACCTGGCTGGGGTTCATGCCCAGCCGGGATGCCCAGGAGGACTGGAGGAGGGTTTGTACCTCCTCCAGAACACGAGGGGGCGACCTCCCTGGTTGCTTTGGGGGCCACGGGTACAGAGCTTGGAAGCTCTACCCTGTAGGGGCCCGTGGCCACCACCAGGGGGCGCCCCGATGCCTTAGGAGCCCTGGACCTCAGCACTTCCGCCACAGAAGTGCTGGGGGGAAAAGGATTGGGGACACCCGGAGGACTTCCAGGTACGCAGCAAGAGCTTCCGCCACACAGGGGTGCGTCAATGGAAGCTCCTCAGGAAGCACCTGGAGTCCATCCGGGGGTGTATAAAAAGGGCCGCCTCCCTCCATTCATTGGCAAGAGTCGGGTGGAAGTAGGACGGAGCTCAGAGGAGAGGAGTGGAGGGGAACCAGAGACAGTGAAGGCATTGTGGTGGCCAAGGACTGAAGGGGTGATTGGTGCTGAGGCACTGGGTTTGTGCACTTCAAAACTTGTACATATTGTATAATAAACGTGTGTGTGGTGAAACCATCATGTCTACCTGTGTCCAGGCTGTTCCCCACAGAGTTGTTTTCACTTTTTGGATATTTGTGGCACATTCCAGACCTCAAGTCCTGACTGTGAAAGAACATTTAGTCTGATGAACAATACAAAACAAAATCTAGAAATCTCTTAGGTTGGCAAACATTTGGAAAGCATGATGGGAATTCAAGTCCTTTTTAATTCTGTACAGACTGTGTAATGATGATAAAGTTTAGAACTTACAGAAGACAGAAAAGGTCAGAAGAAACCCCATTTGAACACTCAGTGAAATTTTGAGCAAAAATAAACTTTTTTATATTAAAAAACATTTTATCAGTTCATATAATATTAAATAAGCAATGCAGTAAATAATCATTTAATTATTTCTGCTGTATAATGAAATGCATTGTTAATACTGGTGCTCAGAAATTGTTGTTTTTTAGAAGTTGTTGCGTTCACAAAATAAATTTGCACATAGCAGGCCACACTTTAGAAGGAACCTTAATTGTAACAGCAATCATGTCATTCCATGTGCCAGGTGATAGTGTTTACCCGCTCAGACGCTGGCACCCGTATGCCCTTCCTTGACCCCCCGGAACGCAGAGGAGAGACGCTATAATGTTATGTGGAGCCCACTATAGGGCTCCTGAAATCCGGGCGGTGGGCTCTGGATGTGTCAGACCTATCAGCCAATGAAGGTCTGCAGCATTGTGACTGCATATGCCCGAGGTTCATTGGCGCAGTTCAAACAGTATATGGTTGTTTCAGTATGGCAGCCAATTGGGCTTTGAGGCACATTCATGCACACTCATTTACAAGATAATTGTGATTTATAAAAAGTAAATTCTGTGCAAATGTGCACATTTTAGACAATTAAAATGTATACATTTTTTGCCATATGCTGTTTGTTGTTTTTTGGAGTACACAAACTAATGTTGGAATAGTACTTAAATTCTGACTTCCAGACTGACATCAGCTTTCGGAACTCAGTACTGGTACCAAAACAATACCAAAGCAAATAACTGATAACACATAGTCTGTTTAGAATCGCAATTAATGTAACATGTAAGTCTTTGTTATCCAGAGAAAAACCCCTACAGGCACAGGTAGAACAAGTAAACTGCATACAGATGATGTCCATATGTCTGATTCCAGCTCTGGTCTCTGGACCTTCTAGGCAGCAGTGATAGCTTCTGTATTTCAACATCATGCTGTTCTCAAGTAAAACCATCAGTGGTATGACATTGAGGCTTTCACGTTGGTGCCAGTGCCCCCTAAACCCCATTTTTAAACCACAAAAAACAGACATGGCTTCTTTTATTTAATTTACAAAAAATGATCCACTTAAGATCATTTACTGTGGCAAGTTAATGAATACAATGGTTATGAATAAAATACTTAGACTTCAACAATATCAAACTAATCGTTTAATTAAAAAATTTAAATAATTAAGTGAGCAAAATCTCAGGAACCCATCTCTCCATTTTCTGAGCCTGCTTTTATATACAGTAATCTAATTTAACTCTTCTATGCTGAATATACACTATCTTCTGTTTCATTATTTTTATTCATTATCTATTATTATTATTATTATTATATGATAATATTATATTACACTAGGGGGTTACCCCCTGCTGGCTTTGCTGTCCAGCCACTTTGCATCTCTGCCCCCCGCTTGTGAAGGGGGGGGGGCTGAACACACCCCAAGGAGATGTGGTCGCTCCTCCGAAACCCCCTCTTAAATGGTGATACAATGGGAAACAAATAGAATTTTTTTTTTAACCTCCTGTTTGCTCGATCAGCTGCTGGTTTGCTGTTGCTGCTGCCGTGGTGCGTGATCTGCATCTCATGCGGCACTTCGAACTTTTAAAAGCCTGTACAGCAGCTGTCCTACTCTTTGTTTCCGACCCCTGGCATGGTTAAATCTTTTGGCACAAAGTCCCTTCTCCCGAGACATGAGTTCTTGATATTTTTTAGTTTAAGTTCTCCCAGTTTTTCTGTTTCATTACATATTAGCCACGTTTGTTTTATTACATAACATTTATGGGTGGTGGTACAGTGGCATTGCTGCCTCAGACCCAGATGGGCCAGGCAACTGTTGACAGGAATAGGCTGAAGCTCCACCCCCAGCCAATAGCCACTGGCCCCAGAAGGGGACAGGATTTATAGACTGGCATATGGAATAATAGCAGCTGGGCATCACTTGTGACTTTGTGCATGAAGTTTACATGTTCTCCATGTTTGTCGAGGTACTTTGTTCTCCTCTCGCAGTTCACCTAGCAACTCTACTTCGACTCTGTGTGAGTGCATGTGCCTCTTATGATTTATATTTAGTTTTGCCTGTATTTTTTATTTTATTTTGATTCAAAGGGTTTGATAAAGCATGAATGATATTTATTATCTTCGTTTTAGCCACTGTTTTGTTTATCACTTCATTTTAAGGGTGCACCATTTGTTACTAATGGACTACTACTGCTATTGCTCTGTTTTTCCTAAATAGCATTCCTGTGTGTTTTGCATAGTTATATTTGTTAAGTTTACTTGTAAAAAATGTTATGTTAGCTAAAGTGTAACCATCAGTCATGTCATTAATACATCAGATTATCCAATCAAGTATGTGGCTTATAAGATTATTTCACTAATAAACATGTTGCACACACAAATCCACCTCAGCATTTATTAACTGAGTTCTACTCATGCTATGTTGACATACTACATGAGCCGACATACAGACCATTCTACTCTACATGAACCATATATATTCATGGAGAAGTACATCTAACTATATATGAAGCACCCAGCTACAAAGACCCATTTTTACTTGATTTACCCCTGTGCGCCACAGTTTTAAATTACAAATCAAACACTTCACACATCATGATTAAGGTGCACATTGCAGACTTTCATCTAAAGGTATTTACTGTACATACATTGTGGTCACACCATGCAGAAATTACACTTTATATACTTGGTCCGTCATTTCAGGGCACCATTATCCATCCATTATCCAACCCGCTATATCCTAACTACAGTGTCACGAGTGTCTACTGCAGCCAATCCCAGCCAACACAGGGCACAAGGCAGGAAACAAACCCTGGGCAGGGCACCAGCCCACCACAGGGCATGCACACAAACACACACACACTAGGGACAATTTCGGATCGTCAATGCACCTAACCTGCATGTCTTTGGACTGTGGGAGGAAACCGGAGTACCTGGAGGAAACTCAGACACGGGGAGAACATGCAAACTCCACGCATGGGGGACCCGGGAAACGAACCTGAGTCTCCTAACTGCGAGGCAGCAGTACTACCCACTGCTCCACCGTGCCACTCAGGCACCATAATGTTTGGGACAATTGGTGTCACAGGTGTTTGTGATTCCTCAGGTGGGCTTCATGGCTCATCAGATACCTCAGCCTGCTTCTACCCATTGGATTCTGTAGTTGCCATTGTTCAAC